>NW_022944914.1:0-408 GCF_012274545.1 Fukomys damarensis | reverse complement strand
TGAGCCAGTATGTGGTCTATCTTGGAGAATGATCCATGTGCAGCCGAAAAGAATGTATATTCAACAATGACATTTTAGATGAATTCTTTTATTGCTTTCTTTTCCTATGTGTGAAAATAAAGCTCATCCTTGAGATTTACAACAAAGTATAATAAATTGTCAGGGAAAAGACTTTATTTGAAAAATGTAATTCATTTCAAGCAAAGAAATATTTCTAATAACTTAAATAGAAGTCATCATCTTTTCAATAAATTAAAGATAAAAGCAATCAAAAGACAAATCTTTTCACCGGTTATAATAAATGAATAAATAAATCTAACCCATGAAACAAGAGTCTTTGCTCTTCAAGCAATGCTGCAAATGATAACTGTAATTGAAATGGCGAATATATTTGCAAGCAGAGGCAAA
>NW_022944913.1:0-710 GCF_012274545.1 Fukomys damarensis | reverse complement strand
TGGAGCTGGTGAGCCAGGGAGGAGGCCGGGAGGCCGGGACCCCGCCGTGGGCCGGCCCGGTGACCGTGCTGGCCCTGTCTGCAGTTCTCACCCTTCTTTCTTCACAGCTTTGCAATCTGATCCCAACCCGCGGGGCCCAAACCCTCTGTCTTGGGCGATGCCCTTGTGTGTGCAGCTCAGGCGGGAGACATTTCCAATGCAACCCACAGCGAGGCCCATTTCCCGCCGTGGCCCGGTCCCCCACGCACACGCACCACATGCACACACACTCGTGCACACCCACACAGGCTCACACGCACACACACCCCTATTTATAGAGGAATGGAACGTGCTTCCCAGCCGCACTCACCCCGCCACACGACGTGCTCTGCGACGTCCTCTCCAAGTCTCCTCTGGTCCACGGCAGACTCAGGGCCAGCTCAATGTCCACCTTGAGTTCAGGACCCACTGATGCGTCCCAGCCTGCGCCGTGACCCACTCTACCCTAGGTGCACCCGTGGCGCCATTTACCCATGGCGAGGGCCCTGCTCCACCTGTCCAGAGGCAGGCACGGGGTCTGTGCCCTGAGACCCTCAGCATCGCGGTCCCCGGGGCTTGCTGGTCAGCAGGCGGCAGACCCAGCCACCTGATGGTGGGGACGTCACTCCCGAAGCAAGAACAGAGCAGGACCCTGGCCGGAGGCCGCTCAGCCCTGGGGCCTCCTGAGCCCT
>NW_022944912.1:0-8110 GCF_012274545.1 Fukomys damarensis | reverse complement strand
TATGATGTTGTCATATAAGGCGTTTTAGGAGCAGTGAGAACGGAGACAGGGTGTAGGGCTTGGTGTCTGACCCAAGAGGGTGGGGAGGCTGGGCCTGAAGGGAGGCCAGGTTAGAGACAGAAGCACTTCCCTGGGGCAGGCTGGGCTGGCGTCTCTGAAGAGGAAAAAGTCATGGATGCTACTCTTTGTATAAATTCCATCTTCTCTGTACCTGGAATGAGATTTTTGGCAGGAGAATATGGGGAGATAAGGACAGAGAGGGGGGTCAGAGGATGAGAGGTTGAAAGGGAAACAGGACCAAGAAGAATTCTGTCACTGATAAGTGTCCCAGAATCTGCAGTCTGAGGATCTGGGTTCAAATCCTGTCCCTGCCTTTGCCCAAGGTACAAAAAATCCCTAACCATGGAGCTCTGTCCAATTCACCACCAGGCCTTTGGAGTCCTGATCTGTCCCTACAAGGACATCTCCGTCTGTCTTCTGCACAGGAGACCTGCACCAGGGACGTCTTGCTGGACACTGGTTTGTCGGTGCTGAGTCTCTGCCTCAGTCCATGGTAAAAGCCGGTTTTGGATTTTGATAACAGAAGATCCGAGCCTCAGGTGGTCATTTGTTTAACTTCCTCTTGTCACTCCTGGGATTCAAGGGAGACACTCACCGGCCAGCAGCCCGCTGTGGGCCAGTGACACAGGTGAACTAGAACCCGGCCCTCCGAACACTCCTGCCCGGCCCCACTGCTCCTGCTCACGGGTCCTCTGCACCAGACCCAGTCAGCTGTGCTCCCGGGCTCCGAGAGCTGCTGGCAGAGCTTGGATTCTGATGAGTCAGGATCCTCCTGAGCCCTGGTGATGAGCTGGGGCCTCTGCCTCGTCTCTGTGAGCGGGTCGGTGTTCAGTGCATGCCCATTATGTCAAAACTTTTACATTCTTCTTGAAATTATAAATTCCCTTGTTGAGCCTGTCTCGGTGGTCTGTCAATTTCCGATATGGGGCCGCTTTGGCCAACTACCATGGGGTGATCTTGAGGAAGGGACATTGCTTTGGAGGGAGAACGGGACAGAGAAAGAACAGGGAGGGTTTTGGCTGGAGTTTTCTTGGGTGGAGAGGTGGATGTACCAAGTCTGTGAGTGAAGATGGGGCTCTGTCCCCTAACCCTGGGGGCCGCACCGGAAATCGTGTCCTTGAGAGGAAGTTCAGTGCGGTCCTGACTGCAGCAGGTCCTGGTGAGGAGGATCCTGCGATTTTGGGGTGTCTGCATCTCTCTTTCCTGCCCCACAGGGGTGCTTCTTGGCCTTGGCCCCAGAGCAGGTGACACGCAGGGCACCGGCCACTGCAGGCCCCGAGGTCCGAGGCTCTAACAGAGGACGTATGTCTCTGCCAGCCTCTGTCCCTGAAGCGGCTCCTCCTTGTCCCACCACTAAGGTATTTTAAGCAAAGAGCAGGACACTGGCTGTCTCAGCGCTATCCCCTCTCTGCCACTCTAACAGGGAGGGGCGCCTTCCCCATGGTACCCAGCACATCTCCACTTGCCCGTGTTTCTGGTGCCAGCTGAACTCTCCTGAGCATTCCCCCCAGCCCGGGGCTTGGCTGTGCAACAGCTCCTTTGGCATGGAGGGTACTACTCGGCTGCAAGAAACTCTTTCTGCCACAGCCTTTTACTCCAGGTGTGGACATTGCGACCTCAATAAGGGAGCAAAACGGGAAAGTCTACGCTTCTGATGTCATGGCCGGAAATCACGGCAGCCGCCCGTTCTTCAGAGGCAGTGGCTCCTCCCTGTAGACTCAAATCTCTTCATCTTCACCGTCGTTCCCTCAGCACGAGAGCCTTAAACACCCTGTAAGCCCGCGACTCCTCCAGTCCTCAGACTCCAGGCTGAAATGTCCCTGCGAGGTCACCGTTCCCTTTCCCTTCACGGAAGCACAGAGGGAAGGGGAGAGAAAAAGCAATGAAAATTATATCCAATTGGATCGGGAAATTTGGAAGGAATTAATGGAATTTGACAGCCATTATGACCTGTCCAGTAGGCTGTGACCCCAGGAAGTCTGGGACAGTAGTGAAGGTGACCTTCAGAGGGCAGAATGAACCCGACCGAGCTGCTCTGAGGAGAGTCACTTCCGGATCGCAGAGCGAGGGAGCCACGCCAACTGCACACCACCCACCCTTTCACCACCTCTGTATCACACTGCGCAGGATCCTCACAGTTATGCAACTTCTATTTTCCCAGGGTCACTGCCGTTAATGAGTAACCTCCACGTGAGGGAATGCTGAGGCACAGGCGCTCCCTCTGCTCTCTGGAAACTCCCTGATACTGTGAGCAGCGTGAGTTTCTGCAGGGCCGGGCTGGGTTGGGCCCTGTGGTCATGGGATGAGGGAGGGGCCTCACGCAGACGCCTTGACAGAAGTGAGGAGGATGTTAGGGCCGTCAGTGTTAGTGCGTTCATGGACCAGAGCCGCTGTGTTTCTCCAAACTCAGGAGCCCATAGAATTAGAGATGTTGTCCCTGTGAGAGAGAGTATAGCTGTTTCCACCAAACATCTAGCCCATGCAGGCTTACTGATGAAAATGATTTTTGCTCTTCCCAGTCTGGTTTGCTGTCAGCAAAGCCCAAACTCCTGGCATCTGACAACTGGCCAGGAAGTCTAAGTGCTGTATTACACCATCCGGCACCAGAGTTTCAATGTCTCCATGGTGATAAATCACACCAGAGCCCGCTGGCAGTGTCTGTGGTCATTGACTTGGCTCGTGTGACTTGGCTCTTCATGTTTTAGTTAGTTACCTAGTTAGTTAGTTAGTTAAACTTTTGCGACAGGGTCTCACTGTGCAGTCCAGGCTGGCCTTGAGTTCAGTACGTAGCTCAGGGTGACCTTGAACTTGCAGCAAGGCAAAGCATGCTCCACCACAGCCAGCTCCATCTTCTTCAGTGCAGCAAACATCCTCACTCACCCCAGCAATCACCTCCTCACCTAGTTCCTCCAAATGTCCCCGTCACTTGGTGCCCCGGCCCCTCCTCAGAGCCAGGGACTACGCAGCTCTGGGCCCAGGGTTAGCAGTGCGGTGTACAGCAGGGCACTGCCAATCTTCGTGCTCACCCTAACAGGTGCCAAGGCCTGTGACCCTGGGGAGAGGGGCCAGGTGAGGACACTTGCAGTTTGCAGGGGACAGGATGTGGAATTCCCGATGACACCACCCCTGGGAAGGCAGCTCTCAGAGAGACCGAGTGAGGTTCCGCTGCCCCTGCGGTTCTGACTTCCGGTCCTGTTCTCACTCCTCTGCTCTGCACCAGTACTCCGCAGAGTCAGATACCTCCGTCTAGTACCTCAGTATTATTACCCGGTGTCCGACATCCAATCCCCTGTTAGAGGTTTCATGTGTTCTATTTAGTTGTCATCACTCTTCTGTTCGCATCCCTGTTCCCAGACCGGAGCAGGACAAAGCTTGCTGATGGTTCCCTCAAGGGGCCACACGTCAGTGTTGCCCCATCCTCTGTACATCAGGTTTCGCAGGAAACTTGAAAGTCACTCGAATCAGGCGGAGGCTCAGCTGCTGGACAGCAGCCAGAAAAGAGAAAATTGCAATGTTCCACTTTCTGATCTGCAGCTGCAGATTGTTCGATAATCCACGCGGGCTGGGTGCCACCTTCTGGAACAAAAGCATCCTCACTGCATCAGCTCCCCCAGCGGCAGGGCAGATACGACTTCTCCTGGTTTTTGCACACAGCGGGACTGAACAAATCCAAAACACATACGACACATTGAACTCGTTGGCCACCCAGAAATGCCCTTCCCGTCCTTGGCCCGCAAATCCCAGACACTCAGGAGGTCACCCCAGCAGTGCAGCAGCAGTTAGGGAGCTGGGATGTTCAGGCTGAGCCTCTCTTCGGGGAGGGAGAGAGGGCAGATGGCAGCAAAAGGCACCCGGTGTCCTGCACACAGCTGTGCCTGCTCCACCTGAGAAGCTACGGCCCCCGCAGTGGAAGGGGGACCAGGACTCCTGAAAGCAGGGCCTTCATCAAAGACAGTGACAAGGCCACCCTGCCAGGGACCAGCGACCTGGGGACCCACCGCCTCCTGGGAGCATCCGTGTTCTTTCCATCCACACTTGCTTCCCAGGTGGCCCAACATTACCCGAGTGGCTGCATTTGTAACCTCGTTGGATGTTCATGGCGGTGGCCCACATGGTACCCACGTGGGTTTCACCCTATAAAACTCCTCTGTAAAGTGGGGTCCTTGGGCTGCCCACTCGGGACACCTCCTGCCCCTCCCTAGGTTTCCTATCAATAAATAGCTTCCTCCTTTAAAAAAACCAAAACCAAAAAACAGTGATTAGGCTGCGATGCCCCCTCAGACCCGCTCAGCCTTTTTCTCTGCTCCCCTGGCCTCTCCCACCCAGGCACCTCTGGGAGAGCAGTGTGCTCCAAATCACGCCTGGTTCATTCACTAGGCTGATACAGTGAGTGAGCAGGAGATGAGAACCTTAAACGGTAAAACGGGAGATTAGAAATCAGTGTACACGGCACAGAACCCTGTCAGTTACTGGGAATTAACTTCTCTTGGGTTTATGTGTGAACCACCTTATGGTGTAATAACAGCAACTTCTCCTGGTGCGTTGTAGAGGAGAAGGTTACACGGGGACGCGGACTGGAACAGGAACTGCAGTTGTGGTTCTGCACACGGAGCCACAACTCAGAAGTTCAAGGCCGGAAACAGTCCTGAGAGCCATCCGATAACAGTCTGGGAACGGTCTGTGTTGAGAAAGTATAGGAATAACTAGAATAATAGCTGTTCGTAAAAAATGTTTTCTAATGCTTTGCTAGAGGCAATCTGTAAGGAACTCACTTTACTCTCATGGAAGTACTGTGCAGGCATCTAATAAAACCGAGATTGGTGAGAGGTGGCTGCTGCTTGCCTGTGAGAGCTTCAGCCCTCTACTCCTTGGCAAAACTACACTCCTGCTGTCTGGCTGTGCTTCACGTCCCCAACTACAACCATGTGTCACAGAGAAAGGCTACTACGCAGTGGGAGGGAGGACCCGGTGGGGATTCCACGCCTCGTTCTCCGTGAATGAGTCTGCCACCTTGTTATGAGTTGGACTCTATGCATTCCTTTCTCACAGCTTTAATACTTTCTAAATGGACACATGGATTTTAGATGTTCAGTTCCAACGCTTGTGCAGCCCACAGCTGGGCTCCACCTTCTGTGGGCGGCGGAAGGAAGTTTAAATCCTGGAATCCCAGCCCTCAGGCAGCCGCCCACTCCCTGGTGCCGGGTCAGAGCCGCCACACGGTGAGAGCCCCTGTCTGTGTCCCACTTGCTTCCTCTGAGCCGCACAGAGCCCGAGGCCTTCTCTTCAGGGTTGCTTCTGTCCTGTGTGAGCGACAAACCTCATCTCACATCCTCAGCACCTGGGAGAAGACAAATCCAGTCTTCCTTCCACTTTTTTCTGGCCAAATCAACATTTAGTGGGTGTAACTTCTGGAACTTCTGGTCCTTTAAAAATGGCTGAGCTTGTCAGTGCCCCGTGTGAGTCGAGTGCTCACTCACGTCATGTGTGCGTGGGCTTCTTAGAGAAACTCACTTAAATTCACGAAGAGCACAGTTTTGGCTCTTTTTTGCAGAATTTTGTCCTCTCATTTTTCCTGGAGTCCACCCCAGTTCCTGAGCCCTAACCCATATCAAATTCCCCAAAGCTCCTGCCACTCCCTCCTTCTCCCACAGCAGTCAGCTCGGCCTCATCACTGGGGACAAATCACCACCTGTGCCGCCCCAGTGCTGTAAGACACGAACCAGCGCTGCATTCCTCACTTGTTTGGGTCCTGTTTTGAAGCAGGACTAAAGAAAAGCAAGTTCTTCTCAGACTTTGGCAGTTAACCCATCCTTAGATCACCTGCCCCATAGCTGCCGTTCTTCTAGTACAGATGAAATGGATAACGAGGTCTCACAAACCAAGTTTATGTCACCCTGTGCACATATGAGTCATAAGGTTCTGTCTGCTTTTAAGGAAAAATTACAAAATTGACTGCCTTTGTCCTGTTTCTATAAGCTTACTTAACATCACTAAAAAGACCCCTCTTCATCAAATGCATAGAAACTAGAACTTTTTTGTTCCATACTCAGGCTTTGGACAGGAGTCCAACAGTCAAGGTGCACCTAATAATCCTCCTGTCTCCCGCTGCTCTCTTGGATTCTGCACCGGTCTCAGGTCTCATGGGAAGTAAGAGTCAGCTCAATCACATGCTCTGTATTTTCTCCCACAAGTGCCTGTGTGCACCACTCCCTACCGTGAGACAGACTTGGCCTGGTCTGGAACAGGCACCCCAGATCCCAAGCCAGCAACCTCCATGAGGCCTAGGCCCAGTCCCTCAAGTCAGCAGAAGCAGGCCCTGATGCAGGCTCCCTGGCCCAGCCACAGGTGAGAATTTCCCACCTCTCCCAGGTGGTGCTGAGAGACCTGTGCTTCTGGCATGTGACACACAGAGAACTTGGTACTTCTTGCTGTGCACTCAGCTCCTGCACGGGGTGTTATTTCCATCGGGCTCCAAGGAGCCTCTCCTAGGTGACAGGCAGAAATCGGGGAGCATTTCAGGGCTTCAGGAAGAATGTGAGCTGTGCAGGGCCTCAGAGAGTGGGGGTGGCCTTGGCCTCCCCAGAGCCAGAGAAGCGTCCTCCAGGGCTGACTGGAGGGGCAGGGCGCTCTGTGGTTCACCCGCACACCGCAAGCTGAAAGCCTGGTGCCCGCTCCCCAGACCAGGGTCTCCGGAGCCAGGAGCTGGGTTAGGCCGGATCCCTTCCTGCCTCAGAGGCTCCAAAGCGGCAGCGAAAAGAAACTGCTCAGACTGAGATGGGCAGGACAAGCCTCAGAGCTGCGACTGGAGGCTCCCACCACTCTGACAGGCCGGCATGTGCTGGCTCCACGCCTTATCCCCAGAAGTGAGCCGGCCCGCCTGGAAATCTTTCTATTTATTTCACTAAAAATACAAGTGGAACGTAGCCAACACGCACAATAAAATGGTTACCAAAATTCCACTTGTGTCCCAATGGGAATTTCATGGACGCCAACCTGGGTAGAGGATCCACCCTGTGGATGTTGGGGTGTCCGGGTGACCCTTCTGGTGAGAGGTCTTGCAAGTCTCTTGGTCATGAGCTGGTCCGGGCCCCTCCCGACTCCCCATTGCCTAATCTGTGTACAGACAGGGTCCCACGCCTACCCCAGGAGACTTATGCAAGCACAGTGGGGAGTAACCTTGAGAATCAGTAGCAAGGAAGGACCTTGGAGATTCTGGCAACATTCCGGCTCTCTGTTCATGTCACTTACGTTTCAGTGCAGTGATCTCAGAAGCCCATGCACACACTTCGGATTGTGAGGTAGTGCACTGCTAGCACAGGGCATGGTCGGGCCCTCGGTAACTTTTAAGGGCCTAGAAATTCCAGAAATTACACCCATTAAATATTGACTTGATGAGGGCCGGGGATTTAGTTCAGTGGTTCCGCTGACTGTCTTGCAAGTGCAAGGTTCCGAGTTCAATCCCCGGTACCAAAAAATTAAATAAACATTGACTTGATGAGAAAAAAGTAGAAGGAAAACTGGGTTATCCTCTCACAGGGGCGGTAGAGAGAATATAGGGGAGCTGAAAGAGATCAAGGGACACCAAGGCCGAAGGTCCCAAGGCCCAGCTCCCAGCAAGACACACAGAGTCATCTGCAGGGATCCCCACAGAACAGGACGGGGCCCAGGCTGGGGAGGGGGAAACAGTGCTTCCTGGAGTATAGAGGGGTCCGAGAGTGGCCAGGAGTAGAGCTTGACCTGAATGCTGGCTCCGGTTGGGGAGGGGGAAACAGTGCTTCCTGGAGTATAGAGGGGTCCGAGAGTGGCCAGGAGTAGAGCTTGACCTGAATGCTGGCTCCGGGAGTCCAAACCAGGCGAGAGAGCTCCTCATTCACCGCCTCTGAGTGTTCATGTAGCAGGAGAGGTGGTGGCCAGGGTAGAGGGGCTGCTGCTGGCACGGGCGGGGAGAAAAGCCCAGAGCAGCCCGAGGAGCCACAGGGCCCTGCTCTCCTGTGCGTCCTGGCAGGGGCTGTCGGTGCCGGCTTGGGAGGAGCCATCCTGGGCTCTGGGT
>NW_022944911.1:0-2215 GCF_012274545.1 Fukomys damarensis | reverse complement strand
TGTGTGTGTGTATTAGATCTCCAAGCTAGGATCTCTAGCAGATAAACAGTTCTGAGTTTTTCTGTGCTCCTTTTTCTTTCCTTTTGCCTTGACCTTCTCAGAGAAAAAGGATGCCATTACCCACAGGAGGTAACCTTGGGATTAGGAGTGAAAGTCGAGGGCTGCCTTTGAATAATGGAGAGTCTGCTGGGTTAGGGAAATTCTAAAAAGGGGGCTAAAGGCAGTTAAAGATTTGTACATAAGAGATATCCACAAAGTGTCATTTCCTATCACTCTGAGCTGGTCTCCTTAGATGTTAATGAAAGTTGGGGTATTCAAGACCAGGAGCCAAGATGAAATCTCAAGTGAATATCATTTGAACTCCATGAGTTATTTTCCTTCTGTCCTAAAACTAAGAACAACCTATTTTGAGGGCAGGTCAGTATACATATGGAGCAGAGGCCAGTGACCTGGAATTCCTTCAGATCTTCTGTCCCCTTATATCGGAGTGGTGTAGTCTTCTGCGGGGGACTTAAATGGAAGAGAATCTAACACACCAGGATGCTGAGAGTCACATTACATAAAGAAGAAGTCGGCTCAGAGAGAGGCCTCCTCTCTTGGAAATTCAAAATTTATTTTTAACACTTTGAAAGTCGAGAATGACTGTCTTTTGTTTGCTAGAGAGCATGGCACAGGAGAGTCCGCATCTCACGCCTGTGCGTACTATTCATGTCACATTGTGGCGGGCCACCAAGGAAACTGAAAGGTACCAATGTGAATAAGTTGGTCTATAAACATATCTGGCTCCTCTAGTGGGATTTGCTTTACAAAAGAGCACATTGTTTTTTTTTTCCTGAGATGTGTGATTGACGTCAAACCACTTCCACTATCTTACTTAACTAATGGATGCATTTTGTCCACTGTGATATGCAGGAGATCCCTTTGCACATTTTCGGATCCAGTAAGCATCGCCAGTGTTGGCTTTAACATCTAGTTGTATTGTTGACATCCCCGGTAGTAGCCAAAAAGTCTTTCAGAGATTAAGTTGGGACACGATTGGCAAAGCTCCTCCTGGAGACTGTGTTATATCACTATTAAAAGACTTTACACGCCGTGTTATCGGTTGATGTAGCTGTCTCTTCCAGCTAGTACCCAAGGGACTCGAGGACAGAAAATCACCTACCTCAGGCCGAGTAGTGCTTCTGGGACACAGTACATGGTCACTACATATTGGAAAAGGAAAGGCAGTGGTGGAAAATAGAAGGCAGTTCCACATTGAGCCTGCAGCGTACACTCTGCAGCGAGACTCCCCCAAAGTGGGTATGATGGACCAGGGATTTAGCTCAGTGCTTCCACCACCTGCCTTGCAAGTGCAAGGTCCTGAGTTCAATCTCCAATACCAAAAAGAAAAGAAAAGAAAAGGGACATTGCATTAATGGCTTTGACGTGGGCAGTAGACATTTGAGAACTGTAGAGTTAGATAATGCTAGACCAATGACTGATGCTTGTTTAGCATGTCACAGTGTAGAGAATTTGGCAGATAAGGCTGAGGACTTTGATTTCATGTCCCTGGTCTTGAACAGTATCTCCTCATCTCCCTGGGCTACAGCTATGGGCTGCTGTTTTGTGTCCCTGGAGTTGAGCTATGCTCCCCCGGGGCAGAGAGTATTGCTCTGGTTTTTGTTTTCCTTTATAGTCTAGCAAAGATTCAGCGCTTTCACAGGGGCATCATACTGTGTATGCCGGCTTAGGCTGGACACTGGTCAAACACTCTTTAATCTTCAAAAAGTCTAACTGAAGACTTTATTATTGGAAGGTTGAGGTTTGGCGTGGACTCAAAGATGTTAAGTTTCTCGTAACTTTTGACCTTATCACATACACTTAGAATTTCCATTGATGAGCAAATTCTGTATCTGCTGTTAGAGAAATGACTGTACTCCCTTAAATTGGGTTGTATAGCAAATGAAAACCAGCGATCAACATGTCTGGAATGGGTTGAGAACACAGATTAGGTTTCAGTCCCCATCGAGGGGTTAGATAGTTATCTGAACTTGACTCATATGGTCTCCATCTGGATCATTGAGTTTATAGCACTAAGCTCAATACCTCAAGCAGGGAGGATTCCTGACATTTCTAGTGGTGCCAAGTTCCCATCAGGCCGGCCATATTTCGATGAAATGCCCTGGGCAGTTTGGCACGTCCACTTCTGTTCCAGGCCCCGGTTGTGGTTTCTTGA
>NW_022944910.1:0-215 GCF_012274545.1 Fukomys damarensis | reverse complement strand
TTTTTCTAAGTGGCTTTTTAGCTGTTTACCTTTTGGGTTCTACATCATTTTCTGCTTGACTCTCCTAGCCGGAGGGCCTTCTAAGAAAAGATCTTCAGCCTTAAGTACAACTGAAAATGAGTAGAGAGGACCTTTTTATTGCAATGCTTCAGTTGGCAGGGTCATGTCCAGGGGGCCCAATGTGTGGCTCCAGTTTCTCCCCAACCCATTCAACC
>NW_022944909.1:0-279 GCF_012274545.1 Fukomys damarensis | reverse complement strand
GGCCCCTGCATGGGGCCCAGCGCTGGCCCGCTCCTCTGAAAGGAGGAGTCCCCCCCGGGAAGGGGTACCTCCCACTGGGCCCGCGGCTCCGGGCTCCTGTCAACCGACCGGGAGGCATCGGGATGGCCTTCGGGAGGCCGCGGTGCCTGCATCCGTCACCCACAGGCCGGCCTTGTATTAGGAAGGGCTGTGTGGCTGGAGGCTGGCCGGTCTCCGTCGGGGAGAGTTTCAAGGCCTCTGGCCCAGCCCGGGAGTTCAGCTGGCAGGGAGGCAGTGGGT
>NW_022944908.1:0-323 GCF_012274545.1 Fukomys damarensis | reverse complement strand
AAATGCAAATGTGTGTGTGGGAAAGGTAATTTTCCATTTATATATTTTCCATTCATATTTCAGGTGATATAAAGAGCTGTCAAAGGGATTGCTTCAGAATTCAGGCTGTATAGAACATGAAAGAAAGTACTGAGAATGCTATACAGGACAAAATTGTGAAAATTATCCCCCAAAATGAAGAAAAAGACAAAGAAAATGCAGTAAATATAACCAGTGTGCAAGAGAAAGCTAAGAAGAAGCTAGGAACAAAACTATTTTTGGAAATCCTAAGATTTCTAAGGGGTTGGAGGTATAGCTCAGTGGTAGAGCGCTTGCCCAGCATA
>NW_022944907.1:0-494 GCF_012274545.1 Fukomys damarensis | reverse complement strand
GAAGGGAGGGCAGGGATAAGGGAAAAAAGTGAGAACCAAGACCTGTCATGTAAAGGTACAAGATCTCATGATGAATGTAACTATACTGTATACCTAAAATGTACCAATAAACTCAATGAAAAAAAAATTAGATCTTTGATCTATTTTTATTTTATTTTAGTGCATGGTGAAAGATATGTGTCTAGTTTTAATCTTTGGCAAATTGAAACCCAGTTTTTCCAGCTCTATTTATTAAAGAGGCTGTCTTTCGTCCAGTGAGGGTGCATGGCTTCTTTTTCAAAGATGAGGTAGCTGAGTATGTGTGGAGTTGTTTCTGCATCTTCTAATCTATTTCACTGATCCTCAGGTCTGTTTCTTTGCCAGTACCACTGTTTTTCGCATGGTGGCTTTGTACTATAGTCTCACATTGGGGACTGTGATAATCCCCTGACTTGTCTTTGTTGCCTAGAATTGCTTTTGCTATTCTGGGTCTCTTCTTGTTCCAAATGAATTTT
>NW_022944906.1:0-218 GCF_012274545.1 Fukomys damarensis | reverse complement strand
TTTTCCTTTCTAACTAAAAGTTCATTTGATAATAGTGTGATTCTTTGGAATCTGACTACAAGAGCAAGTTACAGCACTAAATACAACATAAGGTCTGATAAAGGTAATCTTTCTACTTTGGTCACCTGTATAACAATTTGGGGATGAAAGGGAAGATGTAATTTCCTTGTAGGTCATGGTCAGTGTAGACATAATAACTCTAAGGAGCCACATGGAAC
>NW_022944905.1:0-238 GCF_012274545.1 Fukomys damarensis | reverse complement strand
CTTTTGTTTTATTTTCTATTTTTTGGCACTAGGGATTGAACTCGGGATCTTGCACTTGTGAGGCAGGTGGCAGAACCACCAAGCTAAATCCCTGGCCCTGTCCTTTTATTTTTTAACATGGTACTGAATATCGAATCCAGGGCCTTTGCACTGAGCTATGGGCCCCGCTCCTTTCTATTTGAGACAGTTTAAGCAAGTTGCCTGTTCTGGGCTGGAATCTGTGGTCTTCCTGTCTCAG
>NW_022944904.1:0-446 GCF_012274545.1 Fukomys damarensis | reverse complement strand
TTAGGCACCATAGATCAAGTTACTGAGACTATGCGTCGGATGGTGGCTGATCTGTCCACCCTGATGGGAATTATTCAAGTAAGTTCAGCCTGGTTTGCCTGCTTAGATTTAAAACATGCGACCTTCCCCACACACACACAGAGCAGTGCGCATGCGCCCGTGGAACCCTAGGCATCAGGTCCCTTCCAAGTGGCCCATCCCGAGTGCCACACAGGGACCTAGGCTTCTGAAGACCTAGCTCCTCAAAGCGGGAGTCGGTCAGGCTCTCCGGAGCCCTGGTGGGTAAGGGCCCTGCCTGAGTCCCCGGGACGCCACCGGAGCCCCCTATGCCCACAGATGGGGTCGGCGCCCCGTGGGCACTGTGCGGGTGCAGTGCCCATCGCGGACTTCAAGTGGCACAGGAGGTGGCTCCGGGCCCCGCACGTCCGGCCGTCCTGTCCCCTAAA
>NW_022944903.1:0-202 GCF_012274545.1 Fukomys damarensis | reverse complement strand
CCGCCCTCCGTGCGTGTCCTACACTGAGCTGCTCGGCCTGCTCACTGTGCCTGTGTACGAGCAGGCCAGGGATGGCGGGCCAGGCCTGCACAAGCAGGTGTTCCATTCACTGGCCCGATGTGTGGCTGCCCTCTCAGCCGCCTGTCCCCAGGAGGCAGCGAGCACAGCCAACCGCCTGGTTGGGGATGCCAGGTCACCACAC
>NW_022944902.1:0-945 GCF_012274545.1 Fukomys damarensis | reverse complement strand
ATTCATATGGTTAAAAATTCAAATACAAAAAAGCCACTACTGTATGTGCTCCTTCTCCCCTCTCTTCCCAATCACTAAGATTTAGATCAGTTTTAACACTAATCTCACAATAGTTTTCCTACTCCACAGTTCTATACCTACTTAGTAATTTTAAAAATTTTTTCATTTTTCTCTCAAAATACTGACATGTAGGACTCAATATAACATTCCATACCAGTCCCACAGGTAACCTAAAATCTTAACTTTCAGAAGAAAAAGTAGGTTGCTCTCCACCAATATTATTTGGTAATATTTATTCAAAGACAACTTTGGAAATTATACTTCCCCCACACTTTTTGAAAAAATGTAGAAATTGGCTGGGTATTGCGGCAAATGCCTATCGTCCCAATTACTGGAGAGGCTGAGGAAGGAAGATTCTAAGTTCCAGGTCTGCCTGGGAAACAGAGAGAATGAAATAAAATAGAAGTTAGGGCCAGGGATCTAGCTCAGTGGCATTGTGCCTGCCTCACATGCTCAAGGTCCTGAGTTTGATCCCAGGCATGGGGGGTAGAAAAATAATGTAGAAGTTGCTGAATATTGCAACAGTTTAGGGTAAGTAATGCTTCAGGAAAACCAAGGAGGAATATTTTGCACTCTAAGGCCTACTGTGAAAAGCCACTGGTCACTGGATATTTTACTGTTCCATATGGATTTGAAACATCACTCTGGAGGTCAGTAAGTCAGGTCTGGGAACAAGCCTGTTCTTGTAAGCATTGTTACTACAAAAACATGAAATTACTAGTGGTTCAACTCTGAACTAAAAGTAAGATATTAGGCAGGCCTCAGGCCTCTGTGATTATAAATCAATATTTGTCTACATCCTAAGTCACAAAATGTGACTTCTGAATGAAATTGTTGGAACAGATATCGAAAGAGCGAGAAAACACGATAAATGTCTGCTACTAC
>NW_022944901.1:0-289 GCF_012274545.1 Fukomys damarensis | reverse complement strand
TTTAATTATATCCTCAAAAAATCCTAACCACTGATATGTATGAGTAAGCTCTCATTTAGAAGTCAGGATGTGATCAAGTTAGGATAAGGCCATAGTAGATTAGAGTGGGTGGACTTTGCATGCAAATGAAATGGACGCAAACATATTTACACGTATGAGAAAAAGACTTCTGATGAAGCAGAGACTGCAGTGATAGCCCCACAAGTTTGGATGTTTAACTGTCACTGCAGTGTTGTTAGGAGCCTGTCTTCTCACTGGATGCACTCAGCACAACATCCAGCATACTTTG
>NW_022944900.1:0-252 GCF_012274545.1 Fukomys damarensis | reverse complement strand
GTGGGCCTCAGCCGGCAGGTGGCGCCCTGCCACAGGCAGTGTGGGCGGCTCTGGGGCGTTCTCTCCTTTTCACTCCCAGAGCGATCTCGGAGGTGACAGGAGCAGTTAAGAGGGAGAATCTGGGAGAAAGTGGAGTTTAGAACAGACGTGTGTCTGTGGGCCCAGGGAGGGTGCGCCAGGGCAGCAGTAGGGACAGGATCCCCTGAGGACAGATCTGGGTTCAGCTCCTTCTCTCCGCACCTGGGATGGGGC
>NW_022944899.1:0-315 GCF_012274545.1 Fukomys damarensis | reverse complement strand
TTTATTTCTTTTTGTTTGTAGTTCATTGCCTGGCAGAGATTGAAACACTGTTTTGAGGCTCTTGTAGTAGAAAAGATTTTAAGGCCTAGGAGAGTGCTTAGCAACTCTGAGTGCACATGAGACTCGAGAACTCTGTATCCTTGGTGATAGGTTCAGTTTAATGTTAGAACACAAACGCACTTTTCAGAGTGCTTCTGCACTTTAAACTGCAGTTTTCCCTGGTAAACAGCTTATTTCACCACCTAGCCCATCGAAACCAAAGCGGATAGTTTGCTGAATGTGAAGTACTCCACAGAAAAAGGTGCTACAACTGTG
>NW_022944898.1:0-211 GCF_012274545.1 Fukomys damarensis | reverse complement strand
CCAGACTTAAAAGCTATGCAGCTGCCAAGATGACAATGCCAGGCACCTTCCAAAGGCCTTTAGGTAGACCCTCTGTAAAGTAACTGTAACTGCTGGTCACAACTACTACCCTCTTCAGCTGGAGGTAGCTGAAGTAGCTGTCTTCACTCTTTGCACCCTCACAGCAGTTAGGGGTACTTCTTCAGAGGGAGGAATATTGCAGATAGCTAAA
>NW_022944897.1:0-222 GCF_012274545.1 Fukomys damarensis | reverse complement strand
ACAATTGGCCACAGAACAAAGTATAAAAATCTTCAGTAAGGAACCCAATAAAATTATTCTCCCGTATTCATCAGCCCAAATATCATGGTTGATGCAAAATGATGACAAATGAACCATTTCCCTTGTCGCTTTTTCTGGTATCCTTGATAATCATTACCTCACCGATAGACTACTCCAATTTTTCAAAATCCATCCAGTAATTTTTTCCCGAAGGACTTCCCC
>NW_022944896.1:0-260 GCF_012274545.1 Fukomys damarensis | reverse complement strand
ACAGTTCATAATATAAAACTTGAAAACAGCCCAATTGCCCATAAACTGGAGACTGGATAAAGGACATATTTTTTAAAAATAAAATGGAGTACTACTCAGCCATAAAGAATGAGAAACTAGCTATAAATGGATGCATATTGAGGCCATACTCTTAAAAGTTTCTCTGGTGTGAAAAACTAATAAAAGTGTAAATAAGGTTCCAATTGTATAATTACTAATGTGAAACAGGAAGAAATGGGCTAAAGGAGTAGCAGAAGTGG
>NW_022944895.1:0-596 GCF_012274545.1 Fukomys damarensis | reverse complement strand
GGTCAATTACTGAGTACCTCATACCTAAGTGTGCTTTTATTCACTGTAGAAAAGACCAAATGTGTATCACAGCAGCTTCCATTGGACTACAACTTGATTAAATTTGCAGTAGGATGGTGTTATGTGGAATCCATCTTATCTCTGGCTAGTGATCTGTGTAAAAAATGGTCTATGTCAGTCAGCTTTCCATAACTGTAAAAAAACATGCAAGAAGAGCAACTTAAAGGAGGAAATATTTATTTTTGCTAATATTTTCAGAGGTTCCAGCCCTTGACTGGCTGGTTCCATTTCTCTGTGGCCTGTGGTGAGGCAGAATATTGCAGTGGGGGAAGTGATGACTGGGAAAACCTGCATCTATCATGTTGGATAGAAAAAAAGAGAGAAAAGGCCCAGGGGACAAGATATAGTTCTCAAGGACATGTCCCTATTGACCCTTTCCCTCTAAAGAGGCCATAGTTCTAGTGTCCATCACTTCCCAGGAAGTTGGAATCTCCACTGTCCAATCACTTTCCAAAATCTCCAGTTCTAAACAACCCTGCTTTGGAGACTAAGCTTCCAACAGATGAATCTCTGAGGGACATTCTAAATCCAAACTA
>NW_022944894.1:0-231 GCF_012274545.1 Fukomys damarensis | reverse complement strand
AGAAAACCAGTCATATTGGTTGCAGGGGTAGGCAAGCTCACCTCAGACCTTAGATGGCGGAAAGAAAGGGTAAGTGTTAGGCTTACAGTTAAAGCTTAAGGTTGACAGAATACAGTTTATGTTTAGTTAAGTTAATGTGCTTGTATTTATGTGTTAACTTGCAAACATTTTTTTTTAAGTTGGCTTTTAGACACTCATGATATTAGCTCAAGTGCTCTTTGTTCACAGGGC
>NW_022944893.1:0-248 GCF_012274545.1 Fukomys damarensis | reverse complement strand
TCCACATTTACATAAAAGAAAGGAAGTATTCTACAGCATTAAGCCAAGGCATTTCGACTTTTGCAATTAAATTATAAACTTTGCTCTGGTGTCCTGATATATGCAGCGTGCATTTCTTTAATAATGAGGGTGAGTCACAGTTACATGATGTTCTTCTCCAAACATTTCCCATTCTTAGTGGAACAACAGCCGACTTTCCTGTGACCTGTTAGATAAAGTAGGCTAGTACCTGTTGCATTTGCATGAAA
>NW_022944892.1:0-207 GCF_012274545.1 Fukomys damarensis | reverse complement strand
TATATTTTCATTGTAGTTTACACAAGCCTTTATTTCTGATATTATATTTTAGATCTTGTAAGACAAACAGCTGATGTTGAAAATGGTGATGCTTTTTCTACGCACTCATTACACATTGAAAACTTAGTATTTTATTTTACCGAAGCTTTATTTTCTTCTTAAGTACACATTGCTTAACACAATAAGACTCGTAACATTAAAATTAAT
>NW_022944891.1:0-211 GCF_012274545.1 Fukomys damarensis | reverse complement strand
TGAGAATCAGCTGGAAGTATTTATTTTCTACTCAATTAAGAAAACATGCTTACAATTCAGGGACCTTTTTTCATTTTTAAGCAGTACCGGATATTGAGCTCCAGGCCAAATCACCTTACCCACTAGTGAGGCACTGAGCAGCAGGGCGGCCTCCCCAGTGGGGGCCACGAGCTCCTAGGAAATCTGCTCTTGCAGCTCGGGCACCTCCCCA
>NW_022944890.1:0-244 GCF_012274545.1 Fukomys damarensis | reverse complement strand
TCCATTGTTGGTGGGAGTGCAGACTGTTGCAACCACTGTGGAAATCAATATGGAGATACCTGACAGAACTAGAACTAGAGGTCCCATTTGACCCAGCCATCCTTCTGCTGGGCATCTTTCCAAACGCATTAAAAGAATCTTACCACAGTGATATATGTGCACCCATGTTCATAGTGGGACGGTTTGTAAAAGCTAAAACTTAGAAACAGCCCAATTGCCCATCAGTTGGAGACTGGATAAAGAA
>NW_022944889.1:0-262 GCF_012274545.1 Fukomys damarensis | reverse complement strand
TCACATAATTTGTACTTGTGAGATACAGTTAAAGCGGGACTTAAAACTCATAGCTTAATCTGGACATGGTGGCACATGCTATAGTCTCAGCACTCAGGAGGACTGAGGCAGAGGACCGTCAGGAGCTCGAGGCCACCCTGGGCTACACAGTAAACTCAACGCCAACCTGGACTACATAACAAGACCCCGTCTCAAAACCAAAAAAAAATCATAGGCTAATGTAGTGTATATATTAGAAAGATGTTTTCAACTAATAGTTTAA
>NW_022944888.1:0-224 GCF_012274545.1 Fukomys damarensis | reverse complement strand
ATCTTGGAAACAACCCAGATGCCCATTAATTGATAAATAAAGGAGATGTGTTTTATTAATACAGTAGAGTCTTAGCCATAAAAAAGGGTAAAGGAGACAATTCTAGGTGAATAGATGCAACTGGAGACAATACTTTCAAGTGAAATAAATTGTACACACAGTGTCAATATAGTATTATCTCTGGTGTGAGAAACTGAAAGTGCAAATAAAGAATAAATGTATAA
>NW_022944887.1:0-213 GCF_012274545.1 Fukomys damarensis | reverse complement strand
ATGGGTCTTCTAATGGAAAAGCAGTTTATGTTATTGATGGTCATGAAAAGATTTTTTCCACACTTGCTGCTTCGGCACAAGTAGTTGAATTGCATGCCATTCTTTTTGTTTTTCAGGAATTTGCTCATATTTCTTTTAATCTATATACTTATAGTCAATATCTGGCTAAAGCCCTTCCTTTTTTAGAAACTGTGGCCTATATTAATACCAGTA
>NW_022944886.1:0-341 GCF_012274545.1 Fukomys damarensis | reverse complement strand
ATGCTGGATATTACATTTGATCTTTAGCCTCTTCTTCTCTAGTACTTTTTCTTTGCTCTGCTTCCCAGACACCAGAGATGAAATGTAGGTGTTAAGCTTATTTGCTTCTCCATCCCTTTCCACCATGATATTGTCATTGTGGAGTCAGCTTACCATGTACTGAACCACCAGAAATTATGAGTCTACCTAGAACTCTCTTCCTTTTACTTGTGGATATCATATATTGTGTCTCACTAATGCTAATGCTAATACAGAAAAGTGATACAGGAATGAGGTTCTGACTGAGACTTTACCTGTTCATGTGGTTCAGAAATCTTTGAAACTGGTTTATAGGAGGAGTT
>NW_022944885.1:0-363 GCF_012274545.1 Fukomys damarensis | reverse complement strand
ACAACAGGCTTTTTAAGAAGATGAAAAGCATATTTGTCTCTATTTTTAGTGCACCATAGCCCTGTCCTGAATCAAGACGCAGAGCCAGACTCTGCAGTGTACCCTCATCTTTGTGTCTTTGAGTCATTTCTAAATAGTAGTGAAGAATTACGACTCTTTTTCTCTCAACGTATAATGATTCATATTTATTTTTCTGCTGTGATCATCATCTCATTTCACTACCATCACCTGTGTTTCCTCCTACCCAGCAAAAGTTTAATTGAGGTGTGCAAAAGCAAATTGCTACCTGGGTCTTCCTTTCTGCTGAAGCTTATCTAGTTCAGTATCTTCTTCCTGTCATGAGCTTCATACCATCCTTCCTTC
>NW_022944884.1:0-222 GCF_012274545.1 Fukomys damarensis | reverse complement strand
CCTCACACTGAAGGGCTGGGATGGCTTCAGTCAGCCCCTCCTTTCCACAGCTCTCCTCAGCACGTCCTCTTCAGTCCTGAGGCAACACACTAGGGGCCCCTGAGCTCTGGGTGTGGCCCAGACCCTCGATTTTGAGGTGACCAGGGAAGATCTTTTTAGGCCTTTAGATCTGCCTCTTTCTGTATAAGAAGAATCCGTCAGTTCTTCTCACAGAGAGACTCA
>NW_022944883.1:0-231 GCF_012274545.1 Fukomys damarensis | reverse complement strand
CATAGTATTGATTTTAGAATACCTGTAGTTATAACTACTCAATGCCCTCCCTAGTTTAGTAGGATTAAAGTATTTTTAAAATAAGATACACTCAGTAGGCATTTCTATGGACAGCAAAATCATTTCTCTTCAAAGAGTGCCTTCAAAGGTTTATATTGGCTCACTAAACTCATTGGGAAAAGGCATTTTGAGATTAGAGAAAGCTGGTTATGGATTGAGTGTTAAATAAAC
>NW_022944882.1:0-665 GCF_012274545.1 Fukomys damarensis | reverse complement strand
CCAGGGAAATTTGGCACTGGCATCCAGTCCTATTTCTCCTTCTTGAGGTTCCTGGTGTTGCTGAACTTGGTGATATTTCTAATCATCTTTATGTTGGTTTTGCTCCCAGTTCTGCTCACCAGATACAGAATCACCAATAGCACCTTTGTGCTCATTCCGTTGAAAGACACGGGTAAGTTTATGACCTTGTTTACTTGTTGTGTGTTCTTTTCACTCTGTTCCTCACTGCAGTGCTTTCTTTGCTAAGAATCTCCGTTCTAAGTGTCAGGTTGCTGTATTAGTCAGGATGAGCTAGGTTCTGCTGCAGAAATAAATGATCCCACGACCCTCCATGTCTCATAGCTGCCAAGTTTTATTTCTCAGTCACAGTCCATATTCATCTAGAGCTGGTGGTCTTCACTCTGGAGCCCAAGCTTGTGGAGCAGCGACTAGTTGGACCCTTGACAGTCACTGTGACCCGCACAAAAAGAACCATGCCCGGTGTGTGCTGGCTTCTGCCTTTCTAACCCAGAGGTGACACACGGCACTATCTCTGCCACATCGCATTAGCCAAAGCAAGATACTTGGCCAGTCCTGTGTTCACCGTGCATTTGGGAGGAGCAAACGTAGCAGTCTACCCTGTAACTTCATTTTGAGGTTTTTATCACTGACAAGGATGAAGTTCA
>NW_022944881.1:0-528 GCF_012274545.1 Fukomys damarensis | reverse complement strand
AAAAAAAATCCTTAAAGTGGCATTTCTATTTTTGGTATATATTAATTCTATATAAAGCAGAACATTCATTACAAGTGATTGAAATAAAAAATACTCATAAGAATGATGAATAATTATACAAGCCACAGCCCAAATAATATCAAGTCATAAACAGAATAGTTAAAAACTGCATACTGTATTAAGGTGTTGAGATTCATTGAGAAGCTATATCTCCAATTATTTAGTTACAATTACATATGTACATGAAAATGGAAAGTCAAGGAACTTATGTGGTGTGGATTTTTTTATGTGTTCCTTTGTTTTATTTTTAAAGAAAGCAATTCAGTTTTCAACTCAGGAACAGATCTCCAAATCACCAAAAAGTCTACATTAAGCAATTGACGAAACACATAGGAGAGAAATAAATATAGTGGGGATAACTGGCAAAGAAAGAAAAAAAGAGAAGCCAATCGTAAAACTCAGTGAAAGGATAAGTTCTACAATTTATAATGGATATAAATTTAGAGTATAACCTAGAAAAAATACATC
>NW_022944880.1:0-202 GCF_012274545.1 Fukomys damarensis | reverse complement strand
GAGTGCCTGACTCTGTCCCAAGTTAGATCCAGCACACAGGCTGGGCAGCAGCGGCTGTAGCTCCATGAGATTAGGGCCAAGGAGGCAACAGCTTCAATTTCACAACATGCACAGAATTTCACATGCCACAGAGCTCTGTGGACAGTAGTGTTCCAAAAGGAGAGGCTGAGTGCCTTCAGCCTGCCCTGGGCAAACAGAGGCC
>NW_022944879.1:0-2102 GCF_012274545.1 Fukomys damarensis | reverse complement strand
GGGCTACATAGTGAGTTCCAGGTCAGTCTCAACTACATAGTGAGACCTTGTCTCAAAAAGACCAAAAAAAAAAAAGCATATGTAGGATTCACCCCAGAAATGCAAGGCTGGCTGACATGAAAATCAATCAATGTAATACCACACATTCATAGGATTAAGAGACTACATGATCATTTCAACAGATGCAGGAAAAAAAATTTGACAGAAACCATATGTAATTAAAAAACACTCTGGCTACAAATAGAAAAGTTGTACAACCTCAATCTGAGGTTGACAGCTTCCTCAACTTGGTAAAAGGCATCATGAAAAATTCCATAGCCTACGAATGAGAGAAGACTGGATATTTTTCTCTGCAGATCAGGAACAGAGAAGACTATCTGCTCTCAACACTTTTCTTTCCCAGGACTGGTGACTGAACTCAGCGTCTTGAGGATGTCAGGCAAGTATCTACCACTAATCAACATCACCACTCTTAATTGTGTTATTTTATTTTTTCATTAATAAATTTTATTTTATCCATTCCCCCTCAAGCCCCCTCCCCTATGTACAAAAGCTTTGTTTCCATTTTTTCCTTCTATTTTCATGTTTTTCTTGTCCCTTCCTTTCTCCCTCCCTTCTCCCTTGTTCCTTTCCCATTTGAACACTTTCTTCCCATTTCTCAATATCTATTATACATTTTAGTCCTTATTTTCACATTCATATTCTCACACCAGAGAAATAATATGGTATTTAAACTTGTGTCTGATTTATTTCACTTAAGAATATGGTCTCAAGGTCCACCCATTTACCTATAAATGTCTGAAGCTCAACCTTAATGGCAGAGTAGTGCTCTGTTGTATTAAAAACAATCTTCTTTAGCCATTCATCAGTTGATGGACATTTGGACTGTGGTACGATTCTTTTCTCTTGGGAAGATACCAAGAAGAGGTATAGCTGGATCAAATGGAACCTCTAGTTTTACTTTCTTGAGAAATCTCCACACTGATTTCCATAGTGGTTGCACCAATCCTATTATTTTAAATGGTCTCATTAAGCTTTCCAGACTGGCTTCACACCTGTGATCCTCCTTTCTCAGCTTCTCAAGTGTCTAGGATTATGGGCATGTGCCACCAAACGACTTTGCACTCACTGCTTGTATTTAACATTGTACGAGGAAATTAGGGAAGATAAAGGCATCAGAATTATAAGGGGAAACGTTATCTATTTGCAGGTGATCTTCTCTCTATAAAAAGTTACAGGGAATCTTGCTGGGTATGACGGCACTCACTTGTAATTCCAATATTCAGGAGGCTGACGCAGGAGGATCACCAGGAGTTTGAGATCAGCCTGGGCTATATGGTGATAATGTCTCAAAATAAAAAAGAAAAAATTTTGAAGGAATCAAAAGAAATATTAAAGGAGTCAGTAAGTGAACTCAGGAAAGTTTCAGGATATAAGATCACTACATAAACCCTAAGTATATTTCTGTGTATTGGCAATGAGCAAACCAAAATGACACTAAGAAAACACTTCAATTTACAATGCCATCAAATTAAATAAACTAGGACAGGTGCAGTGGCATACACCTATAATCCCAGCTACTTGGGAGGCTGAGGCAAGAGGACTACACATTTGAGGTCAGTCTGGTAATTCACTGAATATTTTTTTTAAAAAGGCTGGGGGAAAATAAATAAAATGAAGCTGGGCATGGTGGTACATACCTGTAATCCCAGCGCTTGGGAGGCTGAGGCAGGAGGATCACCAGGAGTTAAGAGGCCAGCCTGAGCTATGTAGTTCAAGCAAGACCTTGTCTGAAAAATACAAAAGTAAAAAGGCTGTAGCTGTATCTCAGTGTTACAGGATTAGCCTGGCAAAGGTGTAGGTTTGATCCTCAGTACCTACCCTCCTTGAAAAAAATCCATACAAAACAAAAATCCAGTAACAAATTTAACATCATTGAAAGAAATAAAAGGCCTAAATAGAAAGATCTCCCATGTTCAAGACTGGAAAATTGAATATAAGTTGCTAGGTGCAGGGGATTTAGCTCAGTGGTTCCAGCGTCTGCCTCACAAGCACAAGGTCCTGAGTTCGATCCCCCGTACCAAAAAAAAAAAAAAAAAAAA
>NW_022944878.1:0-562 GCF_012274545.1 Fukomys damarensis | reverse complement strand
GTAACTGTACTGTATACCTAAAATGTACCAATAAACTCAATGAGGAAAGGAAAAAAGCATTTCTCATGAACTGACATGTACCATCTGTAACAACCTTTGGAGTAGATGTAACTATTAATCCTATTTTGTTAATGAGAAAAATGCAGGTGCAAATTATTATGTTTAGGTTTTTCTACTCATGCTCCATAGATCATCATCTTGCACTGTGGGACTCTTTGTAATAGATATTACAGCGACCCTGCAGTTGTCATAGGGACCAGGTATGTTTGTAGTGCTCAGGGACTTAGGTGAATATTCTGATAGACACATTATTGGAAGTGCTTGAAAGTGGGGTGTGTGTGTGTGTGTGTGTGCGCGCTTAAGGGTGACAAGCGTTAATGTTAAATGTCATTGCATGTTCCTTCCTGCCTTGGGGTTTCCATATGGCTCTTGTTTACAGTCCTGTGATTAAACAACTACCCTCTCTGGATCTTTGTTATCTTATTACAAATGTCACCACTATCTGCTCTATTAGGATAATACTGAGGAGAGATTTCTTGAGTGCCAGAAATTGTAGGGAGGG
>NW_022944877.1:0-314 GCF_012274545.1 Fukomys damarensis | reverse complement strand
AGAGGTAAAGGATGAGTATCTGTTCTGGCAATAATAAAGAAATGATAAGTAAATTGTCTATTATCAGCTTTAGGTAAGATATAAGGCACCATCAAAAAAAGATCACGTTCAATAAAGAAATAATATTTATAAAAGACCTTCATTTAAAGTGTATACTGAATGCTGTATTTAGAAACCACCATCAAGTAGCAATTACCCCTTACAGCAAAAGAAAACAGTGCTGTCATACATTTCAAGAGTCTGTTATCAAAGTTTATGCTAAAAATCAAATATTATAACTATGTCTTTTATTTGGTTTGTAACCCCACAACAAA
>NW_022944876.1:0-210 GCF_012274545.1 Fukomys damarensis | reverse complement strand
TATAAGGATATAGTGGCCTTTTTGGTCTCTCTCAATTAGCAGTGGTTTGAAATCCATTTTATTTGTAAAAAGTATAGCTACCCCTGCTTTAGGGTTGGGTTCCTGTAGCATGGAGTTTATTTTGCGCCCTTTAGCTTTCATGCTCTCAGTTTCTTTTTCAATAAGTGTGTTTCTTGTATGCAGCATATTGGTGGATCTTGCTTCTTGACC
>NW_022944875.1:0-217 GCF_012274545.1 Fukomys damarensis | reverse complement strand
GATTCCCTTGGCACAGCTGCTTAGACTCAGGGACACTGGACTTCTTTATTCACACTTGTACACACAGGCAAAGCCATCCCCCAGTCCTGGTCCACACAATTACCTGGAGAGGGGTACTCTTCATACACATTGATACCACGTAGGAGGTGTGATTGGAGAAAGACAGAATGTGTATAAATAAAAGACATGTTTATTGCAGCAAAAGACACATGGCCTC
>NW_022944874.1:0-614 GCF_012274545.1 Fukomys damarensis | reverse complement strand
CAATTTTTAAGTCATATTCCTTCCACGCCTCTGATCATCCAGCCAAACCACTGGTTTCAATACTTGAATAGGTATGCAATTTCTTCCAAGTAAAGAGCATAAGTAGCTGTACTATTTAAAGTTCTACTTCCTAGAGAGACCTCCTCTTATCACTGTCCTTCAGGGATGTGCCAAAGGGTCTATACTGTTGCAGCTGTCCACCATTGTATGTTTTGCAGTCATTTGTTAGCCAGGACTTAGTCTTCTCTTCCTCTGTCATCTGATCATAGGCTACTTCCTATGAGGCTCTAGGTACAGGCTGTGAGAAAGTCGGTAATGTAACAGAGGTGAGGACTGTGAGAATATGGACCATTTTTTTCATGTAATGTATTTGTGATTTCTGGGCAACTTGAGTCCTGTCACATAAATACCACTTCTATTTGATGATGGGTCAAGTACATACCACTTCTATTAGCATGCCTAACTTTCTGGATTAATGGTTTTTTTTGAATACTTATTATTATCTAGGAAAGTCTTTATTTTGGCCATTATTTGAAAACTAGCTTTAATATATATTGGATTCTGGCTTGCTGAATTTTTTTCTTTAAGCATTTTGAATATTTTCCCACTTCTTT
>NW_022944873.1:0-493 GCF_012274545.1 Fukomys damarensis | reverse complement strand
TATATATATATAGGCAAGCATCTGGAAACTACCTTCACTTTGACACCCTAGCTCTCTGTGGCTCAAGGCACTGTCCTCTCAGGACACAGGCTTCTAAGGAGCAAGCCTGACACTATGGGGAAGGGAGACAGCACGGAGGCAGTACCAAACACCACATCGTATCGCTCTGTCCTGGAGGAGTACAATTACAAGGTGGGCAAGGTCATTGGCACTGGCTCCTACGGGACCGTGTATGAGGCTTACCACACAAAGCAGAAGGTCACGGTGGCTATCAAGATCATCTCCAAGAAGAAAGCCTCTGACGACTACCTTAACAAGTTCCTACCCCGTGAGTTACAGGTCAGTAGTGAGGATGGAGGGGAACTGGACGGCGGCACTAAGCTACTTGAGGTTTCCCAGAATGGGTATGGCTAGGCCTGGTTGGAGTCAGTACCTCAAACCAGACCAAACATCCCACTAGACAGATAGGAAGCTTCCTTAGGATATTTTCACC
>NW_022944872.1:0-203 GCF_012274545.1 Fukomys damarensis | reverse complement strand
TACATGTATTCCTTATTCAATACCTATTTATTCTTCAACCTGGGCAGGTGAGCTAAACACAGCTGTGCCTCTTTCCTCATGTTCTCCACCATCCTCTTGCCAAGAGAGTGCCTCTCGGTATACCGCCAACCTCTCCCCCAGTCATCCAGGCAAGAAGCATCTGTTACCATCCCTCTGTACTGGTTCCTGCTGCCGCTGATAAA
>NW_022944871.1:0-237 GCF_012274545.1 Fukomys damarensis | reverse complement strand
CCATTGATCAGAGCCTGTTATTCAGCTAACAGCCCATGGTGCCAGTAATCCACCCAAAAATAAAATTACAGGTTTCACTTATGTTTCTCTTCAGGCTTCTGATTTCTCTGAACATAGCATTATGAACTTTTTGTCTTTATTTTGTTTTTGCATAGAGGACGACACACATGAATTTAGTCTTCAATATCTGAATTAAGGCACTATAGCTTTAAATTTCAGATCCATCCAACTTTTTCC
>NW_022944870.1:0-250 GCF_012274545.1 Fukomys damarensis | reverse complement strand
ATTAGGAAGAAATTCATATTCAAGAGCAAGGGTCTTCATATATTTTTTGGTAAATTTAGTCCAGATAGTACATTTTTTTAAAATTTTGTGGGCCTTATGGTTATCAGTCACAACTACTGAACTCTGCTACTATAAAGCAGCCTTAGAAATGTATAAATAAATGGGTATGGCTGTGTTCTAATAAAATTTTATTTATAAAATAAGATGGGTGTTGGATTTGGCTAACAATTTACTGACTTCTGTTCAAGAA
>NW_022944869.1:0-1108 GCF_012274545.1 Fukomys damarensis | reverse complement strand
TATTAATTTCACTTAAGAGTATGACCTCAATGTGCATCCACTTAGCTATAAATATCTCTAGTTCATTATTCTTTATGGCTGAGTAGTACTCCATTTTATAAAACAAAAACCACATCTTTTTAATCTAGTCTCCAGTTGATGGGCAGTTGGGCTATTTCCAAATTTTAGCTATTATATCATGGTATTTCTGAACAATGCTTATATCATGTGTGGATGTGGAAATAGACACAGAGTTTGAATGCCTCGTCTGAAGTCACTGGACAAGTATTTACTAATACCAGTTCTAGAATATGATCTTTGGAAACAAGGCCATCCCTGTGTTTCTTTTTCTCATAACACAGTGCTGACAAATGAACAATGACTTCTAAAGATGTCACTTGTAAATGGGGCCAAAAGGGTAAATTTGTGCTTACTATTGGATAACCACAGTCATTCTCCACTTTTACAATCAGTGTGTTATTATGTACCTCTTTAGAAGGTTATTCTATCATCTCCTGAGAAGATAATATTTATTAGTTATTTATTTTTTTTTACCAATTTTGGCTTAAGAAAGAACGTATAACTCAATTCTAGCCAGTGAAATATGAGTGACAACCTGGTCATGGTGGCACATGTCTCTCATTCCAGCACTCTGGGAGATTAAGGCAGAAGTTTGAGCCTAGCTAGCCTTTAAAAAAGTCTAAACCAGACAAGTTATAGGTTACAAATCATTTAAAAATAAGAATGCAAAAAAAGTGAGTGGCTAAGAAGTCTCCACTCCAAACTTCTGCTGCTAGACTTATACATCATTAGCTTCTTACCTTCCAGGAGTCTGTGCATCCCTCCTCCCAACCCCTAAAAACCCCCAGCTCACCCAGCAACTTCTCCATTGATTTCTTAAAATAAGTGAAGACATTTTGCTTTTAATGCAGAGTTCACCAAAAATGTAAATATTCCAGGAAAAGAAAAATAGTATGATGTTTTTCAACAGATGTTGTTACTCTCATATGGAGTGAAGGAATCAGACTACTGCCATTCTGGTCTGAGCAGAGACCACTTTAAATCCCTTCCCCCTATTATGCTTTTACACCTGCTACAGTTGTATAATCTGATAAGGTTGATAAGGCTC
>NW_022944868.1:0-504 GCF_012274545.1 Fukomys damarensis | reverse complement strand
TTCTGCTGTTTAAAGTGCAGTTTTCCCTGGGAAGCAGCTTCTCTCACCGCTTAGCCGTTTAATTCAAAAGCGGTCAGTTTCATGATTGCGAAGCACTCCACAGAGAAAGGTTCTGCACCTCTTTGAGTTTACCTCCAGAACTCTGTATAATCAGGGATACGTTCAGGTTGAGGTTACAGAACAAACGCACTTTGCAGAGGGCTTCTGCGGTTTAAAGTGCAGTTTTCCCAGGCAAACAGCTGCTCTCGCCGCTTAGCAGTTTAAAGCGAAAGCAGTGAGTTATGAATGTGAAGTACTCCACAGAGAAAGGTGATGCAACTCTGTGAGTTTCCCAGTGAAGTCCACCCCCTATGTGGAGCACAACTGTATTCCTTTTTGTTTGTAAGTCTCTGCCTGGCAGAGATTAAAACACTGTTGTGAGGCACTTTTAGCAGAGAATCACTTCAGGCCTAACAGAGTGCCTAGCAGCTCTGAGTGCACACAAGCCTTCAGAACTCTGTATAC
>NW_022944867.1:0-276 GCF_012274545.1 Fukomys damarensis | reverse complement strand
GAGAACAATCTCGGCTCGTCCTTCATCCAGCACAACTATGAGCAGCAGATCCTCATGCAATGATCTAACAATCATAGCAGGCTGCATCCAGCAGACTGTTTAGGTTCAATTGGTCCTGCAGTGTGGTAGATCTCACCCCAGCCATATGCCAGCCATCTGAAAAGAAATGGTTAATGAGTCAGTCAGCCTACCCTCACTTCAGACCACAAGCTATGGAGAAATGAGCAGGGCATAGCCATGCAGTCAGCCCACCTTGCCACAGTTAGCTACCAGCAG
>NW_022944866.1:0-220 GCF_012274545.1 Fukomys damarensis | reverse complement strand
TTGTGTTCTAACGTCAAACTGAAGCTATCCCCATGTATACAGAGTTCTGGAGGCTTGTGTGCATTCAGAGCTGCAAGGCACTCCCTTAGGCATGAAGGGCTTCTTTGCTTAAAGTGCCTCACAACAGTGTTTCAATCTCTGCCAGTCAGAGACCTAGAAACAAAACGGACTACAGTTGTACTCCCCATAAGAAGTGGACTACACTGGTAAACTCACAGAG
>NW_022944865.1:0-289 GCF_012274545.1 Fukomys damarensis | reverse complement strand
AAAAGTGAAATAGTCATTAAATAATACAGTGATACCTCAGTTCACAAACTCAGGCCTTCCCACAACTGAGGAAGAGGCCCCCTGCCCAGCTTGTCATGCTATGCGGAGTTTGAGAAAGGAAGCAAAACCGCGCCAGCGCTCCTGTCGTAAACCCAACTGCTTGTAAACAGAAGTGTTCGTGAACCGAGGTGTCACGGTGGCCAATAAAAGACGGCCATGGGCGGCCGGCCTGGGTTATGCATCCGCAGCAAACATTTAAAATGCAGGGGAACACCTTACCATTCATGTT
>NW_022944864.1:0-317 GCF_012274545.1 Fukomys damarensis | reverse complement strand
GCTGTCACACTGGGATAAGCCATAGCAATTGCCACCTAAATAGTTCAATTCACCTGAAACTACAAATGTTTGCCCAGTGAAACTTCCATGTGGACTTTTCAGATGGAGAGTTCACTCATTCTTCTAATTTTCCTTTATGATCCTACACAGCCTCAAAAGGAGGAGTTATTTTGTCCCCTTTTTATTACTCTTACCCATGGATGTATCTCTAAAAGTTGAAACAGAGCCTGGCACAGAAGGATTTGGAAATAAATACTGGTGGAACAAAGAGAAAAAGCAGAGAGTAGGTAGGAATGATACACAAAACTGAAAAAAAA
>NW_022944863.1:0-473 GCF_012274545.1 Fukomys damarensis | reverse complement strand
GGAGGTTCCTGCCAACATGTGCCCTTGAGCTGTGTGTAGATTGTAAATTGTTTGATGGGGTTGTTAGCACTTCACATCTGTGTGGGATTTTTTTAGGTGATTAGCTCTTGCAGTGTTAGTGCTTCTCAAATGTCACTTCCTTGTGTAGTGCCGGTCACTGTCCATTTTATAGGACTGTCACTACCAAGTCCTTTTTTGTGTGTGTGATCTTGGGGATCGAACCCAATTCCTCTGCACTGAGCTACATATCCAAACCCACACCTTTATTTTGAAACAGTGTCTCACTAAGTCCCTAAGTTGCCTAGGTTGGGCTTGGACTTGCAATCCTCCTGCCTCAGCTTCCCAGAGTGCTAGGATTATGAGTGTATGCCAGAACACCTGGCTGTCAATGACCTATTTAAAGACCCTATCTCCAAATATACATTGTGAGGTACTAGGGGCTGAGAATTTAACATATGTTTTGGGAGATCACA
>NW_022944862.1:0-217 GCF_012274545.1 Fukomys damarensis | reverse complement strand
CATTTTTTGGATGCTATTGTGAAGGGAATTGTTTTCCTAATTTCTCTCTCAGTGAGGGGGGGGGGAGTAAAAAGAGTCAACAAAAGAACAATAACGCGACAATAATAAGTCAGAACATATCAGTTATAACCATCAATGTCAATGGGCTCAACTCACCAATAAAGAGAAATAGACTAGCAGAATTAATTAAGAAGCAAAATCCAACAATATGTTATAT
>NW_022944861.1:0-3553 GCF_012274545.1 Fukomys damarensis | reverse complement strand
TGTGTATCCCAGTGGTCCTCATGGTAGCCGTGAGCAGCAGCTTCATGGAGGGCATAGACGTGCTGTTTGCTGGCCACTACTCCGCAGAGCTCTGTGGGACTTGTCCTTGAAGAAAAAAGTTTTTCCATGCCAATGATCCTTAAAACATCCACAAGAAGGCGCCGAGGATCAGGGCAAGAGCACAGTTGGTCTACAAGTCCTCAGAAGAGTGCTTGCTGCCTAGCTGGCAGAGTGATGGCATTTGGACGGCATGGCTGACCACACCTTGAGCAGTCCACTTATGTGAAACGAGGCAGGGCAGGTTCAGCCTGGGCCTAAAGATGGACTGAAGGTCAGGAGAATGCCGCACAGTAGAAGTGAGGTCTCACAGTGTTCTTCACAGGTTCTCAGTGATCTATGCGAGTCAAAAGAGGGGGAATTCAGGCTCACTCCAAGACTCTCTCCTGGATCTGGGTGTGCTATTTGCTATCTCTGGCGAGGTGGATTGCATGGGGAGGCTCTGCTCATTTCCCCACCAGTTGTAATCTGAAGGGATGGCAGGCTGATGAACTCATGAACCATCCCATTGCAGGTGATTGACCTCAACCTGGGGTTCCTTTGAGCCCATGGCAGCATCAGTCACACCCAAAAGGTCAGCAGGAGGCAACCATCGATGTCCTGCAACTCATCTCTTGGCTGGCTGGCTAGAGACTGTTGTGCTTCACTAAGAATGGTATGAGCGAGGGCTCCTTGAGTTCCTGAACCATGCTAGGGCTTTTGACGTAGGCAGGTAGGGTGAAGGAAGACTGAGATATCAGAAACCCATGGCTCTGCTGGAGGCCTTTTGCCTACTGAGTCCCTGGGGGGTCTCAATGAATGGCAATGCCCTGCTCACTTTTCAACGGGGTTATGACCCCAGCGATGTATTCTCTCTGATTCTATAACCATTCCATTTCAGAGGGCTGTATGCAAGCTGTGGAGAGCTTGAGTGTCCCGCCTGCTCACTCTTCATGCAGATTCTCCTGATAGAGCCTAGCATCACAGTGACCACACATCATACTAGCTGGCAGCTCAACTTGGTTCTTCAGGGAGAACGACGCCAGGTGGTTCTGACAATGCGTCCAAGAGGAACTGAATGTTTCACTGGATGACAGCCGTGTGAGTGCAGGGTTCATAGTGGCAAAATGTATCTCAACTGTCCTGTGCTCGAAATCCAGGTGGCTGGCAGTCTCACACTGTGCCAAGGAGCTCCTCAAGTTGCTCCTGCCTGCAGTTCGTTAGGAGTGGGACATATCGGCCATTCTCCGTAGAACCCAATGCTTCAAATCATTGATTCGGGAAGGTGGGGAGCTTCAATGCAAGGCTCTACAATTAACTTCGTGGCCCAGAGTCATAGCTGTGGGAAGTACAGAATCAGTGTGTATTATTGCATGACTCTCCAGACTTCTGCTGTATTGTTTCTGGGCGTGGGTGTGCCCTGAATGCAGAACCAGTCTGAAAGTTTTATGTATGAAATTCACAGCTTTGTGATCTTGGGCTGTGTCTAACTGGCCTTCTCATGCAGGATGCTTTTCCTCTGGCTTGGTGACAGTCTCCCTGCTGTGGGCAATAGACCCTTAACATATCCACACAGGCGAAGGCCGTGAGGGCTGTCTGACTGGCGAGCTAGGTAGTGCCCAAAGTTTATGACCTGCAGAGAGGTATGAGTCAAGACTCTCGCAGCTGTTAAGGGGTTGCAGTCACTCTGTGCGAGGCAGCTAAGATGGAATGCAGGCTCACTGTGGCTTCATTGGCCACTCCTACCTTCTCTCATTTGAAGGATAGCCCAAGGGAATTCTAATTTGCTTTTGAATCCCTGGACCTGTGTTCACCAGGGCCAGGTAGGGACCAGGGTGCATTGACTGTGTATCCCAGTGGTCCTCATGGTAGCCGTGAGCAGCAGCGTCATGGAGGGCATAGACTTGCCGCTTGCTGACCACTACTCCACAGACCTCTGTGGGACTTGTCCTTGAAGAAAGCGTTTTTCCATGCCGACGATGCTTTAAACATCTACAAGGTGGCGCCGAGGAACAGGGGAAGAGCACAGTTGGTCTACAAGTGCTAAGAAGAGTGCTTGCTGCGTAGCTGGCAGAGTGATGGCATTGGGACGGCATGGCTGACCACACCTTGAGCAGTTCACTTACGTGAAATGAGCCAGGACAGGTTCAGCCTGGGCCTAAAGATGGACTGATAGTCAGGAAAATGCCGCACAGTAGGAGTGAGGTCTCACAGTGCTCTTAACAGGTTCTCACTGATCTATGCGAGTCAAAAGAGGGGGAATTCAGGCACACTCCAAGACTCTCTCCTGGATCTTGTTGTTCTATTTGCTATCTCTGGCGGGGTCTGTGGACTGCATGGCGAGGCTCTGCTCAATTGCCCCACCAGTTGTAATCTGAAGGGACGGCAGGTTGATGAACTCATGAACCATCCCGTTACAGGTGGTTGGCCTCAAGCTGAGGTTCGTTTGAGCTCATGCCAGCATCAGTCACACTCAAAAGTTCAGCAGGAGGCAACCATGCATGTCCTGGGTCTCATCTATCGGCTGCCTTGCTAGAGACTGTTGTCCTTCACGAAAACTGGTATGAGCGAGTGCTCCTTGAGCTCCTGAACCATGCTAGGGCATTTGAGAGAGGCAGGTAGGGAGAAGGAAGACTGAGATATCAGAAACCCGTGGCTCTCCTGGACGCCTTTTGCCTACTGAGTCCCTGGGTGTCTCAATGAATGGCAATGCCCTGCACACTTTTCAACGGGGTTATGTCCCCAGCGATGTATTCTCTCTGATTCTATAACCATTCCTTTTCAGAGGGCTGTATGCAAGCTGTGGAGAGCTTGAGTGCCCGGCCTGCCCACTGTTCATACAGATTCTCCCTGATGGAGCTCAGTGACCACACATCATGCTAGCCGGCAGCTCAACTTGGCTCTGCAAGGAGAACGACGCCAGGTGGTTCTGACAATGCGTCCAAGAGGAACTGAATGTATCACTGGATGACAGCCGTGTGAGTGCAGAGTTCATAGTGGCAAAATGTATCTCAACTGTCCTGTGCTTGAAATCCAGGTGCCTGGAAGTCTCACACTGTGACAAGGATCTCCTCAAGTTGCTCCTGCCTGCAGTTCGTTAAGAGTGGGACATGTGGGCCATTCTAGGTAGAACCCAATGCTTCAAATCATTGATGTGGGGAGGAGGGGAGCTTCAATGCAAGGCTCTCTAATTAACTTCGTGGCCCTGGGTCATGGCTGTGGTAAGTTCCGGCTCAGTGGGTATTATTGCTTGACTCTCTAGACTTCTGCAGTATTGTTTCTGGGCGTGGGTGTTTCCTGCATGCAGAACCAGTCTGAAAGTTTTATGTATGAAAGTCACACCTGTGTGAACTTTGACTGTATCTGACTGGCCTTCTCAAGCAGGATGCTTTTCCTCTGTCTTGGTGACAGTCTCCCTGCTGTGGGCAAAAGACCCTGAACATATCCACGAAGGCGAAGGCTGTGATTGCTGTCTGACTGGCAAGCTAGGTAGTGCCCAAAGTTTATGACCTGCAGA
>NW_022944860.1:0-227 GCF_012274545.1 Fukomys damarensis | reverse complement strand
GGACTAGTTACACAGACTTGGGTATAATTATAGAGTAAAAAATATAAAAATGATTATATAGAAGCTGCATCTGTCAATGATTGCCAACAGACTTGAGGAAGTCAGTTGAAGTGACAGGATGTCATGCAAAGCAGGACTTCAATTGTGATGAAACTAGGTTCTTAAGGAATAATATGAACCTATTTTATAAAAATACAAATGATGCCCAAGGGGACAAAACATGAAAG
>NW_022944859.1:0-1129 GCF_012274545.1 Fukomys damarensis | reverse complement strand
ACACCTGGCATATTGTTCACTGTTTTTCAAAACTTGGCTTCTAAAACTGGAATAGTAGTCCAAATTTATTTAATCTTGTCATACTATAGAGTGGTGTTTAGGTTTTGGACCATAGATAGTAATAGTTTTTCAGTCTCGGCATTGACAGTATTTTGTGTCAGATAATTCTTTGTGACTGGGAGCCTCTCCTGTACACTGTGATCTGTTTAGCAGTGTTCCTGGCCTGTACCAAGTAGATGTAGGTAGCATATCTGTCCTCAGCTATCATAACCCAAAGTGTCTTTAGATATTGTCAGATATCTAAAAGATATCTCTGTGGTTGAGAACTGTTGCTCTATTTGTATCAGTTTGGCTTTCCTTTAAAACTTGTTCTGTTTGTTCTTTCTAGTATTGTTTGATGCCATACCTGGTAGGTCTTTGTAAAGCATGCAGTCATTGAATAGTCTCCAAATGTGATCTCTCTAACCTCGACATGCAGAAGGTTTTATTTTGTTTTAAGATGGAGTCTCAGTGCAAGCTGGTCTCAAATTTCTGGGCTCAAGCAATCCTTCCACTTCAGCCTCTTAAATAGCTCGAACTACAGGTGTGTACCACTACCCTGACTCTACAAAGTTTAGCAGAGTTTTTAAATGAGAAGACAAAAACCCCTTTTCATTGTGTGTACAACATTTAGATTTTTCTAATACTACTTTTATAAGACCAGATAATGTTTAATTAAGAGTTTATTGTGAGCACTGTAATAGTTGATTCTGGAACAACCAGTTAGCCCTTTCTTCATTGTGCAACAGCATTATGGTTTCTGAATTTGACCCTAGCCTCGGGTGTGAACTCTCATTAGCCATGCTGGTTGTTTTGAGACTGCTGGACACAACCTTTTAAGGGATCATAGAATTAATTTAGTACTGTGGCAGCCAACATATTACAAAATAACAGAAGGAGTCAGGGTACACTATGCATCTGTTTTTGTATGTATGTGGTAAGTCTTGTTAAATACAGATGTACACTGCATAATTACCAACTCCATGTAAAATGGTTGAGTGACATTTTATCTGCCTTAATTTGTGTAATTACACTCTGTTGTTCACACAATGTTGAAATCACCTAACTGCATTTCTCCCGACCTGTTCCC
>NW_022944858.1:0-2659 GCF_012274545.1 Fukomys damarensis | reverse complement strand
TAGAGGTACAAGATCCTAACAGTGAATGTAACTGTACTGTATCCCTAAAATGTACCAATAAATTCAATTATTTAATAAACAATAAATTAAAAAAGAGTATTGTACTTTTTGGTCAATCACATTCTCAAGTCATGTATGGTATTGGCCATCTACACATAATTCAAACTCAGGCAAGGGCATAAATAAGCTTTTTTCAACTGGAAGAAATAGTGTGGATTAGTGAGAAAATAGCTGGCTGTCAAGCAATTCCCATCATCTCTTATTTCAGCATCATCCATTACTGTACTCTGTTATTTTTCTTTTTTTCTCTCTTTCTAGTGCTTTAAATATTTATCGATTCTGTTTCCTCTATCACTTTGTATTGATTGGTGGGTGTCTATAGCTATGCATTAAGAGTACTGACTCTGAAAGAATGACCCACTAATGAGGGTCAGCTGAAGTCAGACACAAGCTTGGCCTGTTCTTGGTATTTGTTAATTTGATTTAATGGAATTTTGCTCATTTTCCAGTGTGCAGAAAATTAGTTTGCACTGAGAAAGTTTTAATATTTACTAGTTGGATTATTTTCCATTGCATTACCATTTTGAGTGTCATTTGGCATGGATACTGGGATTTATATTTCTGGGACCTCTCTGGCTTCAGCACACATTCTGTATGGTAAGGCTTTTAAACTCATGTGACAGGAATATGTGCATGCTGTATCCAATATGATATTCTGTCTTTTCCAATGGTTGTTCTATTGGATAGTAAATATCAGCTGAAGCAAATTCTCCAGTGCTCTGTTAGAACTCATGGGCTTTAAGATGTCAATGCAAAATTTTGATGCTTTCAATTTAAAAGATTTGTTTTAAACTTGCAAAGGTGATATCTAGAGTAAAAATAAAATTATATGAAAAAAGGGATTTGAACTAAGACAAAGCTATTTTAATACTTTATTCTACATTACCACTAAATAGTAATTTGAACAGTAACAAATTATTTGACCTCTCTCATCTAATAAACATAAATATCATGTCCTCTAATTGCCAGGAATGATTAAAACATATATCTCAGACTACTGGCATCAATATTAACACTATAATAATATTAATAGTAATAAAAAAATGAATACCTAAAAGTTACTTTAAAAATTCACCAGAACTCCAGTGAATTACATTTTCAAACTAAAAACAATATTATAGAATAAACTTTTAAGAGAATATTTTCAAAGGGCTGTAAAAGTCAGAAGGATTATTCCCTAGAACCTTAATCTTTTTCATAGACTGGAATTTAACATAAATATAGATTCACAGCAAAAGGACATATTGCATAAACCTCACATTTGGTAAACTTCTAATCCCCTTGAAGAAACCAAAAAGATTAAAATGTGTAAAATAATTAAAGGTAATACAATAGAATGTATCACTGAGCATAAGATTCTGTGGTATCATGTCAAAATCTCAGCATCTCAGTAACACTGAATTAGGCTTTAATATTGCCGTGGTATCTGTACTCTATTTTTTTTTTCCATTTTTCCCATCAGAAAGTCATTCAGGTCTTTTCATTCCTGGAAATTACTTACGAATATGTATCATTTATTTTTCTATTATCGGGTTGACATCATTTTCTTATATTTACTCGATTTCTTTGATATTGTGTATATTCAACCCTAGAGCATGTATTGAACTTCCAAATGCCAGGTTTAATTTCAATTGAAAGATGCTTTTAAAATGTTCGTGCTAATGAAAAACATAAAACAAGAAAAGCAAGAAATGAAACCTAACCACAATGATTTAAGAGCTCTAACTGGGATTTAAAAAAAGACACACACACACACAGTTTGCCCCCAAATTCTAGTATTTTCTTTATTTTTTCTCTTTGCATATATTTTGAGTTCTCCTAGTCTAAAGAATTTTGTTGTTAGAGAAGTATTTGATTAAATTGTTTTGCAAGTCACTTAGTAACTTTGAGTAGTACTTCTGTTCAAAGTAGTCTCCTAAACAGGTACAGTCCATGAACTACATATTATCAGTATAAGTGTAGGGCTTACAAGTTAGCTGCTTAGAAAATTTATAGAATTTAACATTGCCATGATATTCAAGGCATAATAATTGAATTATTTTTGTTGAGAAGCATTTAGAGTGTTGTGGGAATAAGCTGCACATGGCTTGAGCTACAAGGTGGACATGCACCGTAGGTCTATGAATCTATGTATGACAGTTGGGAGAAGATAACAAAAAAAGCAAAACAAAAATGGCATTCCCCACTCTAATTTGAAAAACACTGTGCTAGTGAACACAGTGGCCCTAATTATGACAACTGCAGCCAGAGTTGTTACCATCAGTGGCAGCATTCTTGAATTCTTTATACTGATGAAATGTTTGATTAAGACTATAGTTAAATCACCAAATATCTGACAAACTGTGATGTATTCAAACTAGGCCTCTCTTCCCTTTGAGGGATGTGTGGGATAGAGGATGATATGTCAACTCAGAATATTTTGGTGATATTAAAGTTGAGTGAACATTGCCAGCACATTCCTGTCTCCTGTCCCCCAGCACAATCTAAAAAGGTTGGTGAAACTTTTTTCTATTTAGATTATGAACCCAAGATAGGGTAATGTTATTAGGTGCAGAACTCATACTTCACTATGGTTTTGGATAAAACTCTGCAGTGAAAT
>NW_022944857.1:0-248 GCF_012274545.1 Fukomys damarensis | reverse complement strand
CAGGTGGTGGGTTAGAGATAGCGTTAGCACAGGCGTGCACGACACGGAAGGAATTCACACAGCAGACAATTTGGGCGTGCAAGGTAAGGAGAGGGCGGTGACTTTTGTGAAGCTAGGATGTGCCGCTGCTTTCCCTCGGACTGGAGCCTTGCCGCCTTCACAGAATCGGGAGTGATGGGTGATCGCCTAGCGTTAGACCTACATTTAGGGGCTGGAACGGATTCCCCGTTGGACTCCCCGTGTAGTGC
>NW_022944856.1:0-259 GCF_012274545.1 Fukomys damarensis | reverse complement strand
TCATAAGAGCTCAGTACAAAATCCTATAAGAAGAGGAGCTTGGGAAATGTAAATGACTGGATGGATGACATTCATTTGCACGTAGAACACAAAGAACACAGGTACAGCCTCTTCATTAAATTGATAGTACTGAAGAGATTCTGTTGGGTTTTGCCAACACTGAACATTTTTTGTTTGACTGAGTTGTTACTATATGTACTATATACACTTTAGGAAATATTTTCTAGTGGTAGGAAGAAATATAGCAGTGATTATCAGC
>NW_022944855.1:0-206 GCF_012274545.1 Fukomys damarensis | reverse complement strand
AGTCCCTAAGTGGCTGGCTCCGAAGATAGGATGGCAAACAAGCATCACAGAGGAGAAACAACATGGTGGGCACAAGTCAGCAAAGGTAACAAGAGAGACAAGGTCGCAAAAGCAACAAAGAAACCTTAACAGTATCTGTGCTGCTTTGTCTTATTCATACTATTTAGGACAGGTAGCACTCACACCCTTCATCCTAGTGCTCTTGA
>NW_022944854.1:0-212 GCF_012274545.1 Fukomys damarensis | reverse complement strand
GAATGGGTTCATGCAAATGCGCGTGTGTGTGCATGTGTGTGTGTGTTTACTGTGGCTTCAACCCAGGAGCTATGCACTGATCTACAAGCCTAGCCCTTTAAACAAGTTTGTTTTTTGAGACAGGTTCTCACTAACTCTCTTAAGTTGCGTGGCCTGGGCTCAAACTTACAACCTTGCTGCCTCAGCCTCCCAGAATGCTGGAATTACAGGAT
>NW_022944853.1:0-499 GCF_012274545.1 Fukomys damarensis | reverse complement strand
CATTTTGCTCACTATCTCTATGGTTATCTGAGAAATTATTTCTGCTTTGAATTTTTCTAGAGCGTGATTGATTTGTTTTGTTACTTCCTGTGCTTTGATTTCAGGGTGTCCTGGTGGTTTACTATGAGCCTTTTCATCCTCATTTGCCTACTGCTTACCATTGGTGAACTGGAAGTCTGTCTTTGTGTCTTGCTTAAGTGTTTTCTCATTTTTATTTTTGTTGTCAGACTGTCCTTGGTTTAATCTCTGGGTTATCACCCAAATCTTCCTGATATAGTTGTGCCCTAGCTTCTGGGTCTCTAATGACACACAGACATTCTCATCTTCATAACATCAGAGAAAACAGCTCATTGAATCAACCACAATCCTTTATCCCAACTCATACCATCAGCAACACATTATGATCAAGCACAACTCGGAAACTGACCACCTGTGATAGTCACTAGTCTGTCACCCTTAAACCATTTGAATTCAATTGTAATCAAGAAGCAGTCCAGAA
>NW_022944852.1:0-211 GCF_012274545.1 Fukomys damarensis | reverse complement strand
ATTTGCAGGTGTAACAGTTTTTCTATTTTTATTGGCTCCTTGATAGCACCATTTAAAGTCTCCACCTCCCAAAGATCTTTAACTCTGCTTTCATTTAAGTGAAAGAAAATGAGTATTTCGTTCTTTTGTTACAGATTTTCCTTCCTTACCTCTTTCCTTCCTTCCTTGTTTCTTCTTTTTCCTTCTTTTCCTCCTTGCTCCTCTCCTATCT
>NW_022944851.1:0-221 GCF_012274545.1 Fukomys damarensis | reverse complement strand
CTGGAGATGAAGGGTTATAGCTGTTCAAAAGTCATGTGAAATAGTTTGGTAAACCTCTGATGAACATGAAAACCACTGAAAAAGGCGAACTGGCTGCTACAGTGGCTAAATCTATCTTAATATGACGCAAAAAGGTGAAAGACAGAGTATCCACTCAGGCACTTGCTGCCTTCTGGGATGTGGTCATGAATATGGTTGATGCCCTCCACCCAGTGCCACCA
>NW_022944850.1:0-230 GCF_012274545.1 Fukomys damarensis | reverse complement strand
GCTAGTTTCTGGGCCTTTGGGTCAGTTACAGATCGGGCACCAGTTTGAAAGTTGTGAAAGGAAACGGCCGTTTGAAGGAAACTTCCTCCGGATAATTAATGTTCCACTGTAAGTCCACAGAAAAGCACGCACGTACATGACTTTCCGTTCCTTAGGACTCATACCCAAGGACACATCCAAGCACGTAATGATCATCCAGGACGTCCATGTTGTTGGTTGTCGCTGCTAGC
>NW_022944849.1:0-388 GCF_012274545.1 Fukomys damarensis | reverse complement strand
TTCATTGTCCCAATGCTGACACATAGTAATAGTTACTTGTTGCTCAGCATGACTGTGTTGATAGGAAAGGGATAAACCTCCCAGATAAACTACTTGTCCTCAAAGCTTTATCTGGAGGAAGTCAACTAAGACAATACATGAGAGGTACATGCTCAGTAGTGTGGAGTTCTAAATTTAACTGCCCTGCCAGGAACAATGGACTAAGGAACAGAGTCTGGCACTCTAGAGCACCAACCTAAAAGAAAAGGGATCTCAAAGAGATTGACCATGAAACTTTTTTAAATTACCCAGGCCCTCTATGAATTAGGAAGGGGGCATAGAATATCCCTGATTCAGAAGTCTTCTGTCAATGGGTCTCAGTAACTCTGAGGTTAGAGGAACAGCACAC
>NW_022944848.1:0-200 GCF_012274545.1 Fukomys damarensis | reverse complement strand
CTCATTTTTTTGCTGTGTGAGCCTAAGACCTGTTCACAGACCTGTAATTTTTCCCATAGTCTACAGAATAATTCTTAATACTGTAAAAATTTTCAATTATAAAGAACTAATAAGTCCTAAAAAGACAAGAAGTTTGTTAACTTTTGGCTGACAGCACAATTTTCTGAGTTGGAACATTGTTTCATCAAGATAACCCAGGA
>NW_022944847.1:0-224 GCF_012274545.1 Fukomys damarensis | reverse complement strand
AATTTGTGTGGCTGAATTTTCTCTGGTGCTTCCCTTCTCACCTACCCCAGACTACTTCAGTCTACCATGAAGGCTACAAGAGTTGTCAATGACCAGTTTGGCATAGGCCCTTTTCCAGAAAAACTCAAAATTCAAAAGCATGGAGCCCGGCAGCCAATCACATCCCTGAGGCAACTGGCCAGGCTTCCCTCTCTCTACCCACCTTCCTCCCTCAGACTTCGACA
>NW_022944846.1:0-352 GCF_012274545.1 Fukomys damarensis | reverse complement strand
TAATATAGTTGTGTTTTAGCTTTTGAGTTTCTAATGACTCATAGCCATCCTCATTTTCATAATGTCAGAGAAAACAACTCTTTAAATCAATCACAACCTTTATCCCAATTGATACATTCAGCAGCCCAATAGGATCAGGCACAGCTTGCCAACTGACCACTTGTGGTAGTCATTAATGTATCACCTTTAACTCATGTGAATTAAATTAATTTCAGGAAGCAGCCCATAGTATGTTTGCAGTGAATATGCTTTTCAATATAGCATCTTTACCATTTAGGATGGGGGGTTCGACTTAGAACGAGAGGATTAGATAAGGGAAAGAATTAGAGCAGGTTTGATGTGAATCCAGAGG
>NW_022944845.1:0-260 GCF_012274545.1 Fukomys damarensis | reverse complement strand
AATAGTATTACAGTGCCTTCCGGAGGTCTACTTAGGCTCAGATATTTACAAACATTCAGACTCATAAGCCACCAATCTTAACATTAGATTCTCCTAGAAGGACACAGAATGGGAGGCACAGCCTGGTAGCAGTGAAGAACCAGGTGTTGTTCTACTACGGGACCCTGCACCTCTCCATATGATGTATCTCAGGTGACAGGAGACAGATGAGGCAAGTATGAAAGCTGTCTTGGTTTAAAAAGCCTCTTGTCTCACAGGAG
>NW_022944844.1:0-663 GCF_012274545.1 Fukomys damarensis | reverse complement strand
CAAAGAATATTATGTCACTTGCCTAATAAGTAGCAAATGTTTCAGCAGATTAAAGAGAACAAAGGTAATACTTAAGTATATAAGGTAATTTTATATAATGAAGGAGCTGGAGAGGTTGGAATGAAAGAGGACTGGAAATGATTTTATCATTTTTATAAAGGATAAGAAATAGCTTGTGTCCAAAAGAGGGCTTTATAATATTTATATTAACCAAGGGAAGAAAAAAAAAGAAGAAATACAGTTTTCTAGGAACTACAAAAAGATATAATTAAACAGATTATACAGATAAACATTTATATGTATATAGATGTACATGTGTGTATACTCATATTTTTGTAATTTATAATATGCATACATGCATCCACACATATTTAACACCTACATACATACATTTGCACTCATACACATTCAATTTTTATATGTGCTTATATTCATTCACATATATAAATTAATGCATATATATTACATTGTTATATTTTAAGTTCTGTTATATAAGAGAAAATCGGGACAACTCTCATATATCTGTTTCAATAAATTTAAAAAGGCTTAATTATTAAAAATAATTTTAGCCTGGGTTAAAAGTCAAAGTTATATAGTTTCAAATAGGGAATTGTTATACCCACTGCCATGTGTCTGTTGCTTAGGATGGCTTTTGCTATTCTA
>NW_022944843.1:0-1779 GCF_012274545.1 Fukomys damarensis | reverse complement strand
TTGGAAATGCATATCTATTTGTAATGCTTTTACAATATACGATAAAATAAATTATATAAATTTGTAGTTTAACCTGATGATTTTTAATACCATATTTAGTTTTGTAACAAATTAGTTTGAGGGCTAGGGGTTTAGCTTAGTAGCATGGCAGCAACCTTGCAACCACAAGGTCCAAGTTTAATTCCCAGGACCAGAAACACAAATTATTTAGAAACACATATCAAGTTTTATTCAGATTTTTCCATTGAAAATAAAAGATGATTCCATCTGAATGAATTATTCTAATACCTAGCATTAAACAATAGTGATAATAATAAATTGCACTGAAATTATACTTATCTTTGGATTTGAATGCCAGCCAAATATTTAATTAACTTGTAAATTTTTATATCATTTAATTCAACTAAGTTCAGCAATTATCCGAGCATTATCATTGAAGTTCAAGTTCTCAGCCAGCATCAGCAATAGTTTGACTAGGTCAGATTTCTGAAAGTTAATTCAAAGATTTGAAAAATAGTTGGAATTTTTCACATATTTAAATAATATTTTATGGGGATTTTGGAGTATTGAGAACATTTTGTAGTTCTTATGTCTTCTGATAAAATAGCATTATTAATAATTCCAAATATGTTACTGACAGCATATATGAAAAGTATGTTACTACTTACTAAAATTATTGAACTGATATATCAAGTTTTTCATCTTTCCATATATCATAGTCAAATAAACTCTGACATTCTGGATTATGCAAGTTTGTCATAATCTTTTTAAAGTAAATCAAAACCAAGAATATTTCTTTAAATTACAATATTGCTAATGTTTTCTGTAAGTATCTTGAGAAGTTATATAAAAAACTGTTTGGTCCATAATTTCATGGAATTATATACCAATTTACACAATTCATGTAAATCGTTCTTGAAATAGAAAGGAAACTCTGGCTTTTCAAATGTGTTTCACAAATCTAAATTTTCAAATCTCCAAAATACTGCTTTTTGTTTTCTTTCAATGGTAATTTAAAACATTCATTCAACACACCTTTGGAGCACCTTCTTTGTGCAGACAGACATTTTACTAGGAATTTAGCAAGAAGAAAATATTCATACAAGAAAACTTCATTTCTTTCACTAACATAGTAAACAATTCTAAAATAGTGAATTAATATTATAAACATTTTCTTCATATGTTGGGTGCATATAATTGCATTTTAACTTAACATTTTATTTTAATTTTGACATTTCAAATATTTGCATAGATTGTGGTTTGCTTATTGTGAATACTATCAAGGACAGGGAAAGGTCCGGGATTCTATTACACTTACAACCAATATACCAGCATGGCATAGTTTCAGAGATAGCTGGAGGCATGGTATTACTGAATCACAAAGATCTCACTTAATCTTGGGTGGACTGCATGACCTTCATATTTGTCAGTCACTTGGGAGGCCCATAGGGACACACTGAGGCCCCACACAGTGGGTCCTACACAGTGGGTCCCACGCAGTAGGAGCATTTCACAAATGAGAAATTCTGACCGCAGGAACAGCCTGTTATAAGCCTGCTAGTAAATTTGCCCAGGCTTTGCCCTGTGGGGAGATGGACTTTTATTATATTGGTCAGGATACCAAAATGAACTTTTCTTCAATGGAAGAGACTGTCCCTGTGTCCCACAGTCCTTTGCTACACTCACAATTTTGGAAAAAGACACTGTGACAAATTCATCTTTCACCATGCACTAAACTAAAACCCAAGTGGATTAAAGATATAAATATTAAAACAGAAA
>NW_022944842.1:0-342 GCF_012274545.1 Fukomys damarensis | reverse complement strand
CACACACACACACACACACTGCAACCATCTCAGGAGGTCTTGGTACTTGACCTGGAGGGATAACATTCCTTGTTTCCTGCAGGCTCCAGGCAAACTCTCTTCCTATCTGGATTGGGTTGCTGTAGTTGCTCACTGATCTTAATAACAAGTCATGCCAATATGAGGAGATGCCCTACACAGACTGCTGTGTTCCAAGCCTACTCTGCATTGCCCCCATTGTGTGGAGCATTGGTCCCAGGTATCCATGGTGGTCTGGATCAATCATCCCATGAAAACCATAATTCCCTGTGTAGACTTTGACTGAGAATTATGCCCAAATGGCCAGAAAGGAATATCACACAC
>NW_022944841.1:0-544 GCF_012274545.1 Fukomys damarensis | reverse complement strand
AAGAGTGGTGGTAGGGTCCAACATGAATGTTCATTTCTTCCAAGTGAAACAACCTCACATCTTTGCATTGTGCAGTTGGGGACATTCATTTTGACTTCTTGGGTCTATTGGTCCCTCTGAGGTATACAGTACAGTTATATTCATTGTTGTTGTCTTGTACCTTTACTTGACAGTTCTTGTTTCTCATGTTTTGCTCTTGTCCCTGCCCTCCCTTCATCCCGACTCTCCTACTATTTACAAACATTTGTCGACTTTATCATTTTATCTTATTTTTTCTTCTGCATATTCCCTCTGTCATACAATTCCCACTCTCCCTACACCTTAACCCCTTGTCTTCCTATTTCACATTGTCAAAATTGTCATTAAGAGAAATTACCTACTATCGGAGTTTATTCGCACCAGAGAAACTATTTAGTGTTTAAACACGTGGGATTCATTGATTTCACTTGGGAGCATATCACATATAGGGACATTTGGGAGTGCAAGCAAAGGCCGTCTATGCTACTTCTGTTTATTCCACCCATTGAGCCAAGGCCATTGTTCT
>NW_022944840.1:0-513 GCF_012274545.1 Fukomys damarensis | reverse complement strand
GCATTTACAGATGAAGAAATTGAGGCTCAATAGATAACTTGTTACACAGCTAAGGAGTAAAGGGAATTCACACTAAAGTCAGTCTACACTGTTTCTTCATTAATTTTCTACTTCCTAGATATCAAACTCTGAAATCTTTCCCTACAATTTGCTGTCACCCCCCCACCTTTTCCTTTCTGAGAATTTCTGAAATATCTTATGCTGAGTTCCAGCCCTTCATTCATTCAATGAATGTCTCCAAGTGCTCACTTTAATACTTTTCAGTCATTTGTAAAGATTTATCGAGAGCCTACGGTGTAATAAGTACAGTACTATGCAATAAATATCCATCCATTAACAACACAGTCCATTGTGGAGCTAAAATTCTAGAGATGGGGAAAAAGGCAATAAATACAAGAAATAAGAAATAATAGTAAATGTTCAAAGATAAGTACTAAGGAAAAACAGGATGGGGAAAGGGGCTAGAGAAGAAAGGGTATGCATAGAACTATAATTTTAGAAGTTGTGAAAATG
>NW_022944839.1:0-314 GCF_012274545.1 Fukomys damarensis | reverse complement strand
ACGCGCCTCCAGGCAAGGTAAACATAATCCTTGCTCCTGCAGTCTGGCTGCAGGGGAGCAAAGCTGGGTGGTGGAGCCTGGGAAAAGGGTCTCGCAAGGCTGCTAAGTTCACCTCTGCAGGCGGCCGACCCACATCATGGCTCCCTGCCAGCTCTGCCCAGGCTGGCTGCTGCCTTGGAGGCTTCTCAGCCCAACCCCGGGGGCCACCAGCTCTGTACTACACTCTCAGCGTGTCCTGACCCTCCAACACCGAGGGTGACGGAGCAGTGTCCTCTGCGTTTCCCAACAGGCCCCATCTTTTCCAGGAACTGCTC
>NW_022944838.1:0-235 GCF_012274545.1 Fukomys damarensis | reverse complement strand
GCCTAGAGAATTTGTTCCTCAGAATTTTATTCAGAGTGATCAGTGATCCAGGCCCTCAACCCACATAGCAAAGAGTGACGGAAGACTGGCTACTGCTGCTCCAGCTGGCGCTTGCTTTTGGTGCATGTACACGGGGAGAGTTGTGAAGTTAGGGAGACTTCCACACAGATGTAGAAGGTCTGGCAGGCCAGAAAATGTGCCCCTGAGAGGATAGTGTGTGATGTAAGTGTGAAGC
>NW_022944837.1:0-240 GCF_012274545.1 Fukomys damarensis | reverse complement strand
ACACAGCTGACCCGGGTCCCCAGGGCAGAGCATTTGATTTACTGGCAACACGGAACAAAAACCGGAGAAGTTTAGCACACTGCGAAACACCAGCTTTCCAAGTCCACAGTCCCCTGAGCCACGTGCGGGGCTCGGGACCACAACGAACACTCCAGGGTCAGCTGGCAACAGGCAGAAATACAGCCTCACTCAAATAAAGAAAAAAGAACTACAGTGAGGTCTGGAAAACTCAGCCTGCTA
>NW_022944836.1:0-467 GCF_012274545.1 Fukomys damarensis | reverse complement strand
AGTGGTGCCACACCTGACTCACAAGCAAGCGCAAGGTCCTGAGTTCAATCCCCAGTACTGGGGAAAAAAGAAAGAAAGGAAGAAAGAAAGAAAGAGAAAGTATTAATCGTTTCAACTGATCTGTTGAATATTTACAATTCTTTACCATGTATTTCCTTTCTCAATTTTCCAAAATAGTGGCTAGAACTGGCTGAAAGATTTAACATTAGACTTTGATAAAATCACAGAGAACTCAGTGCAGATGACTGGCTGGTCTCAGAATGAGCAGGCTCCAGCCCTCCTGTGGGACTTCCTGTTGAACTCCTTATTCTGGTCAGACTCTCTTTACTGTGTCACAGGTTTGTTCTCTGTCCAGCCTCTCCTGCTACTGTTTTGCAGGGATGGTTTACTCCTCCTGAAAGCAACATGCTGCCCTGCCCAGAGCCCATACCCCTAACTTCTATGGGCTGTAACAAAAATGCTTCTTC
>NW_022944835.1:0-203 GCF_012274545.1 Fukomys damarensis | reverse complement strand
AACCATAATTCTACTCTCTTTCCACTAGTTCAACTTTTGTAGATTTCACACAAGTGAGATCATATGGCATTTGTCTTTCTGTGGCTGGCTTGATGTCATGTAACATAATTTCCTTCAGGTTTAACCATACTGACATCAAGGACAGGGCTTCCTGATTTTTAAAAATTTGAATAGTATTATATTGTTTATATTTACTACATTTT
>NW_022944834.1:0-201 GCF_012274545.1 Fukomys damarensis | reverse complement strand
CCAGTAATGAATGTAAGTGTACTGTATACCTAGAATGTACCAATAAATTCAATTAAAAAAAAAGCCATGGTATCTAACCTGCTCTAAGACAGATGCAGTTCTTCTGTTCAGGTCTGGTTTTCCTCATACTTGTAAAGTGAATCTGTTTGCTACAGAACTTTTACGTCAGATTTTCAAAAATTTATTCATTGTTTATTTAAT
>NW_022944833.1:0-863 GCF_012274545.1 Fukomys damarensis | reverse complement strand
GGTATGTCTATCTTGTTTACACTGAGAAATTGGAGTACACTTTTTGACATGATTTTATTTATATATCTGAATTTCTGTCAAGGCCTAAGTAAATCAGGTTCAATTTTATTTGAGAATCTCATTTACACAGAACAACTCTATTACTGTCATCCAACAAAGGCCCAAGATTTAATTCTTTTCCTTCTTTCTGGGTTTCCTTTACATAACATTTTTCTAAAATGTATCCAGCACAGCCAAACATTAAAGCACACACACAAAAGTGTCTTTTCTTTTCAAAGTGAAACAATAGCAATTTTATCATGTACTAGCTGAAGAGTGCATAGAGACATATTTGTGGTCATCTACATACAAATAAGCATTAAACCATAATTTTAGTTTGTAGTGCTATATTATTTACCAGTTCTGGGTATACTTATAATTCATGCAATAGATAATTACAGCATTATGTTCGTTTAAATACCATTAAAAACAGAACAGGTGCGGTTTCTGAACACTAAGGAAAATAAACCAATCTGTGCTTAGAGCAGCTACAAAGAATGAGAATGCTACTGACGTGATGGAGATTTCTAAACTGTAGATGTTGTTGTCAAGCAAAAGGTCGTTTTTTGCTTCCTTGGTTAGCAGTTTTTCATATTTCTGTATGATTTACTCCCCACTAACCAAGATAATTTATAGAAAAATTATTATTTAATTCTAAATAGCAGACATAAATACTGGGTTCATAAAGTATTTCTACAACAAAGATAAATGAAAAGAAAACCAGTGATGGTAAACCAGTTGTATACTTAAAGACTAAGAATGAATTGAATTCTGTTCTTTTTTTTTTCTTTTTATTGAATTTATTAGTGGTGCATTTTAGGTAT
>NW_022944832.1:0-283 GCF_012274545.1 Fukomys damarensis | reverse complement strand
AAGAAAGCAACAATTAAAGGCATTTATGTCCATGAAACAGGCCTTACAAAAAATAAAGATGTCGTATATGCAGAAAGTAGAAAAATTACCCTCATTAAAGCAGAGGAGTGGAAAACTCACTAAAAGAAACAAAACAAAAATAAAATAACCAAATCTATAAAATAATTAGCACATACAAAGACAAAGAATAAGAAGAAAAAAGAAAGAATATACAGACAGAAAAAAAATCAAAGAACAGAAGTAAACCATAATGGTTTACTTGGTAATAATACTCTTGATAATA
>NW_022944831.1:0-250 GCF_012274545.1 Fukomys damarensis | reverse complement strand
TTGGATGCTATTGTGAAAGGAATTTTTTATTCCACTTCTCTCTCAGTGAGTCTGTTTCCATGTACAAGAAAGCTATTGTTGGGGTGTTGACCTTGTATCCATCTACTTTACTGAATCTGTTTATTAAGTCTAGGAGATTTTTGGTGGAGTTCTTGGGGTCTTCTAAATAGAGTATCATGTCATCTAAAAATAATGACAATGTGAATTCTTCCTTTTCTATCTTTATTCCTTTTATTTCTTTCTATTTTCT
>NW_022944830.1:0-216 GCF_012274545.1 Fukomys damarensis | reverse complement strand
GTATCATATTTCTACTTCACTAAAACTATTGAAATATATCTGATTAACTTTTTATCATTAATGAATCTAATTGTATAAATTAATGTATTTAATTGTGACATTTCCATACATTCATATACCATGCATTGATTTTATGGCAAATTTCTGTAAAAATGAGAATTCTCCTTGTACTAAAATCACATCAAAATGCATCAAAGATTGAAATTTAAAAACAGA
>NW_022944829.1:0-1104 GCF_012274545.1 Fukomys damarensis | reverse complement strand
AAAAAAAAAAAAAAAAAAAAAAAATCAGCGGTGGCGCCGCCTGCCTGGCAAGCGCAAAGTCCGGAGTTGGATCCCAGGTACAGAAGGGGGAGAGGGGAGAAACCTAGGAGAAACAACAGGTAGTCAGTGACGGGTACCAGCATGCATAAAACATAAGGTGGGTTTGCATGTAGAGGATTACTTACTTGGCTGACAAGAAAAGTGCCCGAGGTGAAAGCCTGAAGATTGAAGAGTGCAAAGAGCTAGGTATCAGCCCAGTACCACAGCAGGGGCACTACCACGCTGTCCATCCAAGACGTAACATTTCACTCTAAACTGCAAGATGGTTTAGTGTGCTTCCAATGGGTATTTGAAATTAAGTGCAAATGTAAGCAGTATCTTTTATGGCCAAGTGTGGTGGTCAACAGCGTCCCAAGGGAGGCTGAGGCAGGAGTATCGCAGCGTTCAAGGCTAGCCTGAGATACACACTGAGACTGTCTCCAACACCCCCCCCGCCCCCGAAACCAAACCGTTATCTGTATATAACTGAATGAACTTAACCCTTCAAATACTTCCTAACTTTGGATATGGACACGGGAAATTGCTAACTAGGGATCCTCACACACCCAGGCTAGTCCTTGTAATAAAAAATTAGTGAACTCATGCCTTTTGTGTGTGCAGTACTGGGGGCTGGACCCAGGGCCTTCATACTGAACTACATCCCTAGTACTTTTTTAAAAAAAGATGGGAAATAGGGTCTAAGTCGCAATGTTGGCCATTTGTTTGTGAACTTGTCATCCTCCTGTCTCAGCCTCCCAGATTACTAAAATTTTTACGCCTCGAGTCCATGCTCTTAAGCATTTGAGAAGTTTTGCTTTCTCAGTAAGATAAGTTTTCCCTTCCCAGCAGGGCAACTCCTTGTAAAATTTCTAAATTATTTGGGAAAACAGATCCTGCCTCACCTCAGGGTTGCCTGGGAGGTGAAGTGCTAGTGACCAGCTGTGTGTCAGGTGTTGGCGCACTGCTTTAAAGTATTACAAGAAGTACACAAAGCACACATCTGGGTTATAAAAGCCCTTTTATAAAGCCATTTTTAAACAAAACAGAAAAAAGTTTACAAAAGAA
>NW_022944828.1:0-329 GCF_012274545.1 Fukomys damarensis | reverse complement strand
TCAACACAGTAAATTGGGATGACTTTTTCCAACGTTGGCAGCACTGTTAAAGTTTCCCAAAATTCAATTTATATATATGTATATTTTTTAATATTTATATAAAAAGACTAATAATAGCAGTATGTAATGCATCGATGGCAGCAACAGCTTTTCCAGGTTCTGCAGTCATCTGAACAAAATTATAGACATTCAGCACATTCCTTTAAAACAAAACAAACAAAAAGAAACAAAAAAAAGAACATATCGAGAAAACAGCAAAGTTCTGATGCTGTTGTGGTACATGGCACCATTTTTTTTTATTAGCATCTTAATCATCATCTGGAAAGAGA
>NW_022944827.1:0-274 GCF_012274545.1 Fukomys damarensis | reverse complement strand
CAATTTGAAATTATACTACAAAGCCACTGTGATAAAAACAGCATGGTACTGGCAAAGAAATAGCCCTGAGGATCCATGGAACAGACTGGAAGACACCAAAACAAATGCAGATGTACTCAGCTACCTCATCTTTGACAAAGGAGCTGACCATCCTCAGTGGAGGAAAGATAACCTCTTTAATAAATGGTATTGGAAAAACTGGATGTCAACTTGCCACAGATTAAAATTTGACCCTTATCTTTCACCATGCACTAAATTAAAATCCAAATGGATT
>NW_022944826.1:0-219 GCF_012274545.1 Fukomys damarensis | reverse complement strand
GCTAAATATGTCATTAGATGTAACAGCATCAGTTAAAATGTATTGTAAACATCCCTCCACTTCCATATCTTTAAAATTTCTTTTACTTAAATAAATATAGCACAACAAAAGGTACACACAAAAGCCCATCTTGTTAGTTAAAACAGAGTTTGCTTACAAGTTTGGGGTCAGATGTGGCGTGCTGCCTGGTGGGGACAATAGATCACAAGTCCGAAGTGT
>NW_022944825.1:0-332 GCF_012274545.1 Fukomys damarensis | reverse complement strand
CCGGAACCACTGAGCTAAATCCCAGGCCCCCCACTTGTATTTTATTTCATTAAAAATTTTTTTTATTGAGTTTATTGGTCCATTTTAAGTATACAGTACAGTTTCATTCATTATTGGGATCTTGTACCTTTCCATGACAGGTCTTGGTTCTCATTTTTCACAGTTCATCCATGCTGCAGCGTATATCAGTTTTTCATTCCTTTTCATGGCCAAATAATATTCAGTTATATGGATATAGCATTGTTTCTTTGTGTGTCGATGGCTGTCTATTTCTACCTTTCAGATATTGTCAGTAGTGCTACTATGAAATTGGTACACATATATTTGTTTAA
>NW_022944824.1:0-471 GCF_012274545.1 Fukomys damarensis | reverse complement strand
ATGTGATGTGGGCTATCTTTTCATGGCCTTGCTGGCCGTGTATTTATCTCACAAGATATGTCATTTGTAAACATTCTCTCCCACTTCGTAGGTTGCCTTTTCATCCTGTTGTTTATTTGTTTGACTATTTGGTGGTGCTGAGAAAGGAACACAAGGCCTGCTGCATGCCAGACAAGCGCTCTATCAATTATGTCACTTGATGCTGAGAAGTTTTTAATTTTGGTGAAGTCCAAATTACCTATTTTTTCTTCTGTCCCTATGGGTTTAGGGTCAGACCCAAGAAATGTCAAATCCAATGTCTTGAAGTTTTTCAAACTTCATATTTTCTTCTAAGACGTTGGTACATTTTTTATTTAATGTTTATATAGAAGTGCAAGGTGAAGGCCCATTAATCTTTTGCATTTGGGTTTTCAGTTTACCCAGCACCAAGTATTGAAAAGAATGCTTTTTTTTTTTTTTTTTTTTTTTTTT
>NW_022944823.1:0-579 GCF_012274545.1 Fukomys damarensis | reverse complement strand
TGGTGCATATATGTTTATGATTGTCATCTCTTCCTCTTGAATTATTCCCTTTACAGGGATGTAGTGGCCTTCTTTGTCTCTCTTAATCAGTTGTGGTTTGAAGTTTACTTTGTCTGTGGATAAGATTGCTACCCCTGCTTATTTCTGGGTTCCTGCCACATGGAGAATTGTTTTCCATACTTTCACTTTCAGTCTATGGGCTTCTTATCACACTAGGTGTGTTTCTCGTATACAACATACTGTTGGATTTTGCTTTTTAATCCATTCTGCCAGTCTATTTCTCTTCATTGGTGAATCGAGGCCACTGTCATTGATGGTTATAACTGGTATGTACTGACTTATTATTGTCATGGCATTGTCCTTTTGTTGACTCTTTTTAATTTTTTACCCTCTTCTTTTAATTTCTTGCTTTTCCTTTTTGATTTGCTCTGTCAGGCCTCATGGTGTTGTGACCCTCATTGTCTTTTTCTAGGATTAGAATTCTTTGTAGTGCTGGTTTGGTGTTCATGAAGGATTTTAGGTGTTCTTTGTCATGGAAGTATCTTATTTCCCCATCCATTTTGAAAGAGAGTTTTGCAG
>NW_022944822.1:0-1033 GCF_012274545.1 Fukomys damarensis | reverse complement strand
TAGTAGTAGTAGTAGTAGTGGTATTGGAGATTTAATTCAGGGCTTTTGTGCTGAACTGTATCCCCAAGCCCTTTTTATTTTTTTTTTAATTTTAAGAGGATCTCCTTAAGTTGTCCAGGCTGGGCTTGAATTTTTGATCTTCTTGCCATGGGGGCCCAGTTAAGGTGGGCTTGAGTTGATGTTGTGACTGAAGTTTGTCAGCTCCCTTATGTTGTTCAGTTTTTTGTTTTTATCGTTGTTTGGGCTTGTCAGTGTTAGGGAGAGAGCCTCCTTGAGATATGCCTTTGTGCCATGCAGTTGCCAGAGAACTCCCAGTGCTGGAGTGACTGGGGCAGAACTTCTCTGTTTAAACTCTGCTGGGCATCGCCAATTGCCTTTCAAAGGCTGCACCAGCCTCCCTACCATGCCCACGTCTTTTCCCGTGCTCTCCTTGGCCGACTTAAGTGGGGGTCCTGGTTTTTACCCAGCAGCTCTAACAGCTTCATCAGAGAAATCCGATCGCCCAGGAGTGAGACTGAAGAGCCAGCATCTGATGACTCACTGGGCGGAGAGGTTGCTGCCCATAGAGCCCAAGTCCTGCCCAGCAGCCTCTGCGGGCAGCCTCTGTCAGTGACTGCAGGAAGTAACCCCCCCGGGTGGTAATATTTTTTATGCTGTAGGAAAAGAAAAGCTTTAGGTATCCTGATTTCCAAAAGCTTTTGTTTGAGTTGCTTTCTCATTTCTAAGAAATCACCAGACCCCCAATTTAAAGGAAGAAGGATTTATTTTGGCTCTCAGTTTGTAGAGGTTTCAGTCCTTAGTGGGCTGGCTCCAAGGCAAGGCCAGGCAGCAGGAAGCAGAAAGATCAAGGGAGAAAGGAGGGGGATAGACCTTGCTAGGCCACGCCCCCTGTGACCCAGCTCCTCCAATCAGGCTTCACCTCCCAACATCACATTGGGCTACATACTCCTCTGTAGTCTGAGCCACTGTTGGGCATCACACACTCATGATCCCGTCACCTCCCACAAGCCCCGGCTCTGAGCACATGAGCCTT
>NW_022944821.1:0-1099 GCF_012274545.1 Fukomys damarensis | reverse complement strand
TAACCAAGATGAAGTGAGGTAAGGATGAGCCATTCCAGCTGAAGCCATCATAGGCCAACCTGTTCCCAGCTAACTTGAAAGTTGATGCTGCCACATGAGTGTGTTCAGTAGAACTCAGAACTACATGACTGAGTACAGTTCAATGTCCTGGCTCACACAACCATAAGCTAAGTGAATAACTTTCTTGTAAACTGCAGTGCTTTAGGATAGTTGGCATGCAACAAAAGCCAACAGATATCTTTATTCTATACTTTGATCATCTTCTCTAGGAACAATAAAGTACATTTAGAATGTTAGAATGATTATACCCATTCATATTAAAACCCAAGTTCTGAGATGGAGGCCCACCATACCACCTGTAAATATACACAGATCTTGGGGATATGTGTGGCCCAAAGTGGTACTGATGCAGGTGAATCCCAGTCATGGCCCTGACCCAACCCTAGAGGCATGGGCACTCCATCCCAAGACACAGGCCAACATAGAAAAGAGCCGCATAGGCACACAAGCTTTACCAGAGACCTGGCATACCATTGGCAACAGCCAAGGGCCCACCTGGAAAAGAACTACAGACACACAAGCAAAAGACAGAGGCTCATCCCGATACCATTGATAAGTTCATGGAGACCCTAGCCAGAAGCCCATGCAGACAACCCCCCACTAAGAGGCATACCTAGATACCATCCCAAGTATGCACAGGCCCCAGCCAGAAGCCCACTCAGAAAACAGGTCAGCTCAGGGATCCAGAAGACCACCATTTAAAACCCAGTAATTGGTGTACTGGTGAGCAACAGAGTAAAGGCTGCTTAGTGGCTTGCTGAGAGTTGAAGAGTATTGGGTAAGCAAAAAGCCACCTCAACAAAGGCACCTCAGGCTGCATCTGTTGAGATAAGAAGGCATGTAAGGGACCATGAGAAATCAATCCAGCAGCTGCTAGATAATGCAAAGAAGAATAATATAAAACTGATCAGAGTCACTGAAGAGATAGGAAGAGTGCAGATGACATAAAAAAAAACTTTTCACAGAAATAATGGGATAAAAATTCCCAAATAGGAGGAAAGAACTTGACATATAAAAAAGTGAGGCATATAGGACTCCA
>NW_022944820.1:0-222 GCF_012274545.1 Fukomys damarensis | reverse complement strand
GGGCATCTGAAATGAACAGACATTTCTCAAAGAAGTAAAAGCAGCATATAAATATATGAAAAATGTTCAACATCACTGATCATTGGAGAGATACAGATGAAAACAACACTGAGATTCCATCTCACCCCAGAAAGAATGACTGCTATCAAGAAATCAACCAATTTCTTTGGTGTGAAAAACTATAATAGTACACAGGATCCTAATGAGATAATTAATAATGTG
>NW_022944819.1:0-719 GCF_012274545.1 Fukomys damarensis | reverse complement strand
TCACATTCATGAAACTGACTTCTTTCGCTTTAAATGGCTAAGCAGCGAGAGAAGCTGTTTCCCCGGGAATACTGCACTTTAAACCGCAGAAGCACACTGCAAAGTGCGTTTGGGTTCTAACGTCAAACTGAGCCTATTCCGAAGTATACAGAATTCTGGAGGCTTGTGTGCACTCAGAGATGCTAGGCACTCTCTTAGGCCTGAAGGGCTTCTCTGCTAAAAGTGCCTCACAACAGTGTTTCATTCTCTGCCAGGCAGAGACCTACAAACAAAAAGGACTACAGTTGTACTCCCCCTAAGAAGTGGACTTCACTGGTAAACTCACAGAGTTGAACCACATTTCTCTGTGGAGTGCTTCACATTCATCTAATTTTCTGCTTTCGATTTAAATGGCTAAGTGGCGAGAGAAGCTGTTTCCCGGGGAAAACTGCACTTGAAACCGCAGAATCCCTCTGCAAAGTGCGTTTGTGTTCTAATGTCAAACTGAACCTATCCCCAAGTATACAGTGTACTGGATTCATGTGTGCACTCAGAGCAGCTAGGCACTCCCTTAGGCCTGAGGGACTTCTCTGCTAAAAGTGCCTCACAACAGTATTTCAATCTCTGCCAGGCAGAGACCTAAAAATAAAAAGGAATACAGTTGTACTCCACATAATAGGTGGACTTCACTGGTAAGCTCACAGAGTTGCAGCACCTTTCTCTGTGGAGTACTTCACATT
>NW_022944818.1:0-259 GCF_012274545.1 Fukomys damarensis | reverse complement strand
AAAAAAACTTGCCAACCACTCCTCAGAGAGAGGACTAATATAAAGAATATATAAAGAACTCAAAAAATTAGACCCCAGAATAAAAGTCCCAATCAAAAAATGGGCAAGTGAAATGCACAGACACTTCTCAGAAGTACAAATGCCAATAAATACATGGAGAGATGCTGGACATCACTGGCTGTTAACAGTGAGGTCAAATACCTTTTGGTACATCCATCATAATTTGTGTTTAATATTTTATGAAACCTCTGTATCTATT
>NW_022944817.1:0-304 GCF_012274545.1 Fukomys damarensis | reverse complement strand
AGATAATGCATCACCAGAGGTGGTGGGCGCCCACATGTGCACGCACACACACTAGCACACAAGCCTGCACAGACCCCAGCATGGATGGCCATGCACCCTCTTCTAGGCAGAACCCTTTGAGCTGCTGTCCCTTCAGGGAACTTGCCCTGCCAATGACACGCAACCTTGGAAGTCACAATATCTTGCTGCCCCTCCCTGGCCTTCTTGTTGCACTTCTGATGTGCTTCCTTCCTTCTGACTCGATACGCCAAACACAGGCCCACCCACTCCCCAGGGTTGACTTCACCCTCAGGAACGCAAAGGT
>NW_022944816.1:0-372 GCF_012274545.1 Fukomys damarensis | reverse complement strand
TTTCTTACTTAATCTGAGCACAATATGGAGAAACACATTTATAATCCTGTGCTTTGTACAATCAAAAGAGAGCTTCTGTAGATCCTGGAACTAACACAGGTAAGATCACAGATTTGGAGAGTATCCTCAACACCCATCTTTGAAGGGTTCAGGTGTTGCTCATAAAGCCAAACTCACTCTTGGAGTGAGTTCTGTGCTCCATGTTTGTTAACTTTATGACTGTTCTGAGACCAGGGTATAAAATCTGTCACACAAAGTACTTTACCTTTTTATCTCTGACAAAGGAGTCAAACACTTTCACTGGAAGAAAGCCTCTTTAATAAATGGTGCTTGAAAAATTGGTTTTCCACATGCCAAAGATTAAAACTAGAC
>NW_022944815.1:0-212 GCF_012274545.1 Fukomys damarensis | reverse complement strand
GGTCTTTGAATTTGAGGGGGTCTGATTTTTTCTAAATTTTTTATATATTCTATGTATTAGTCCTATGAGGAATAGCTGATAAAACTTTTTTTCTGCATTCTATGGGTTATCTTTTCACTCTGCTGTTGGTTTTTAATTTAATCCTAATCGTTGATTCTTTGTAATATTTCTTATGTGACTGGGGTTTTGTTCATGATGTCTTTGCCTATGCC
>NW_022944814.1:0-223 GCF_012274545.1 Fukomys damarensis | reverse complement strand
CACTCCCTGTGTAGTGTAGTGTTTTTTTGAGGCAGGCGGATGGTGTTAATTTGACCTTCAGTGAATAAGGTCCCCATTAGTACAAATGTAGTCCTTTTTGTTTGTAGGTCCCCATTTCAATCCCTGTGTACTGTAGTGTGTATTTGAGGGTGAGGGTTGATGTCAATTTGACATTCAGTGTGGTTCCTTTTGACGCCTTGGAAGGCGGGGCTTCGGAGCAGAA
>NW_022944813.1:0-232 GCF_012274545.1 Fukomys damarensis | reverse complement strand
TTCACTGGTAAAGTCACAGAGTTGCAGCACCTTTCTCTGTGGAGCACTTCACATTCATGAAAATGAACGCTTTTGCTTCAAACCGCTAAGCGGCGAGAGAAGCTGTTTCCCGGGGAAAACTGTACTTTAAAACGCAGAAGCCCTCAGCAGAATGCGTTTGTCTTCTAACGTCAAACTGAACATATCCCCTAGTATACAGAGTTCTGGAGGCTTGTGTGCACTCAGAGCTGCT
>NW_022944812.1:0-230 GCF_012274545.1 Fukomys damarensis | reverse complement strand
ATAGACCTGGTACATGACAGGTACTTAGTGGTCATTCTGCCCATAAAACCCAGAGCCAGAGGTAAAAGCTGGTCTCCCCACCCTACATGCCTATCTCAAGGTTCATTGCCTTTCGCACATTCCATCAGTGGTATCCAGTAGGAGTTAGTGGTCCAAGAAATGAAAATTTTTCATGAATGGGATATGAAATTTAGTAAAGGGAACCTCCTTAGTGTTAACAGGGAGTGGCT
>NW_022944811.1:0-349 GCF_012274545.1 Fukomys damarensis | reverse complement strand
TCCCCAGAGCAGCGGTGGTGAACCCAAGGCACACACAGGCTGTCTGCATCACTGGAAGCTCTGTACGGTTCACTGTCACTGCTCTCATGGATAAACCCTGTTCTGGCTTCCAAACTAAGCCAAGGACCTGGTGGCTCCACCTCTATCGCCCTCTAGTGGAGGCACTGGCAGCACAGGAACACACCCAGGCTCCTGGCCACCCCACCTCAGGTCCACGCCTCGCGGGGTCCTCCATCTGTGCTCAACCCCTCGGGCCCACATTCTCATGGGGGTCGCTGCCTCAGCCCCTCCCTTAACCACTCAGCATCCACTCTGCCTGCACCCAGGACTTGTAGCCATTTCTCTTTCT
>NW_022944810.1:0-614 GCF_012274545.1 Fukomys damarensis | reverse complement strand
TTTTGAGTCTCAAGTAACTCAGGAATGGTCTAATTTTCAGAATATCAGAAAGAACAACTCCTTAAATCAAATGCTTTAGCACTATTTATAAAATCATCAAACCAATAACTAAGTGAAGCTTAAAAATATACCATTAGATATACTTATTAATCTACAGTGTTTAAACTTGTGAGAATTAATTAAAATTGAGGAGTAGGCCAAAATATATTTATGGTGAATCAAGATTTCAGTAGATAAACGTTGACTTTTAAGAGGCAATTGAAGAGGGTTGGGAATTTAGCTCAGTGGTTCAGTGGCCTGCCTTGCAAGCACAAGGACACAAGTTCAATCCCCATTACCCCCACCCAAAAAAGGAAACATTTTAATAGAATTGGCCGAGGTATAACTAGTGTTAAAAATTGGAGAAGGGCTCTGGTGAAGACAGAATAACCACAAGGACTGTGCCATCTTGAGGCAATTGTTGAAGACAAAAGGGCAAGTCTGCAAGAACCAAGAGAAGAATCCAAAACTTAACAGTAACAGTTCTTTTTAAATTAATCACATGTAAATGAGGGAAAGGGAGAGGAAAAGCAAGAGAAGAAAAATTAAAAATGACATATAGAATTGGAAAAAGA
>NW_022944809.1:0-455 GCF_012274545.1 Fukomys damarensis | reverse complement strand
ACTGATGGGAGGAAAGAGTTCCCAGTGCCACTGAGGAGACTTAGGAGGCTCCTGCAGTCCACAAATTTACGCAGTGGGAAGGATGGCGGAAAAGTCTGGAGATGGAGGGCTATAAGTGTTCAAAAGTCCTGTGAAATAGTTTGGTAAAACTCTGATGTACGTGAAAACCACTTACAAATGCAAACTGGCTGCTGCAGTGATTAAATCTGTCTGAACAGGACGCGAAATGGTGAATGTATCCACTCACGCACTTGTGACTTCTGGGATGTGGTTATGAATATGGTTGATTCCCTCCACCCAGTGCCACCAGGACTGGGGGCCAAAAGTCCTCAATGTCCTCAGAGCATCCTCTCACTTGTTTCTTTAAGCAGCAGCAAGGAGACTGTCCTGATTGGATGGGCATGACACCCAGGGCCTGGTCTCTTGCTGCTGTCCCCACACTTCCCACAATCCAC
>NW_022944808.1:0-246 GCF_012274545.1 Fukomys damarensis | reverse complement strand
AAGATACAAAGAGGAAGAGGAAAGGGGCAGGGAAAGGAAAGATGGGAATGGAATTAACATGAGCAAAAGAAAAAGGAAACAAAGTCTTAGTAGACAGGGAGGGGTGGAGGGGTTGAAGGGAGGACAGGGGAATGGGGAAAAATAAGAATCAAGATGGATCACGTAAAGGTGCAAATTATTAATGATGAATGTCATCACATTGTACATCTCAAGTGCACCAATAAAATTAAATAGTTAAAAAATAAG
>NW_022944807.1:0-265 GCF_012274545.1 Fukomys damarensis | reverse complement strand
AAAAAAAAATCAACACCTAGACATATAATAATCAAGATCCAAGAAACCCAACAAAAGAACAAAATACTACAAGCAGGAAGAGACAAGAAACAAATTACATGCAAAGAAAAGCCTATCAGAATCACAGCAGACTTTTCAATACAAATCCTTAGATTAAGGAGAGCCTGGAATGATATATTTCAAGTACTAAAAGAAAACAACATCCAACCTAGACTGATGTATCCTGCAAAACTTTCTTTTAAAATGGATGGGGAAATAAGATATT
>NW_022944806.1:0-200 GCF_012274545.1 Fukomys damarensis | reverse complement strand
ACTGGAAAAAAGTAGGGGTAGCTATCTTATTTGCAGACAGAATAGATTTCAAACCAAAACTAGTAAGACAAAGAAGGCCATTACATCCTTATAAAGGGAACACTACAAGAGGAAAGAAAGGACAATCATAAATATACATGCACTGAATGCTAATGTCCCCAACTATACAAAACAAATATTAATGGATATGAAAAACAAAA
>NW_022944805.1:0-208 GCF_012274545.1 Fukomys damarensis | reverse complement strand
TTTTTTTTTTTTGCTTCTGTGTCTTTCTCTTCCTGTTAATGTCTGACAATTGTTAATTAGTAATTTGTGATCCAGATCATTTTGGAGGCCCAGAGATCCATGCAGATGTGATAATGGACTCTGTGCTGCAGGGGCAGGGAGATGTCCCAAACCCCCTTGGTCAGGACACTGTCCTTTTGGTTTTCAAAAAAAAAAAAAAAAAAAAAAA
>NW_022944804.1:0-2956 GCF_012274545.1 Fukomys damarensis | reverse complement strand
AAAATAAAATATACTTAAAATGCATGTTTCTACATTCAGTTGTGAAGATGTATTCGACACATCACCAGCATCGGGTAAAAATTACCCTATATAATATATATGATTTATCAAATGAGGCTATATCTGTGTAGGTTACTTATAACATAACTTGTATTCCTGCCAATTTATATGTTACTGAGGGATAAAGGCAAGCAAGAAGAAAAGAGTTGGTGTCGACTTTAGACCTTGGGCTGAAAGTATGTTATTTGACCCTTCTAAGTTCCTTTACCCTTCTCTATTCTGTTTTGTACCCAAAAGGCTCACCTGTATGAACTGTAACAGCTGATGCATGTGCTCTCTGTGTTCCACATGCTTCAGTAACAGCAACAATTGTCCATGCTTTAAGATGGTAGTAATAATGTCCTTAAAACCCCGCTTCCCTTTCCACCAGCGTAGGACTTGAGTGATCCTCTTCACAGAGCTTTTCAGGTTCTGCTCATGTGCATTTCTGTTTCCACTTCATGTCTGGAAGTAATAATGACTCGCATCAGGAGTTGTACCATCCCTGGTGGTATTTTATTTGTACACATAATTCATTTATTAAGGTTTTCAGTTAGCTACTTTGTGTATTCCACCCTCTTTCCTATATCTGGACTAATAGTGACCCTGAAAAGTAGCTGTTTTTTTTTTTCTTCTACGAAATTAATTTAGATATTTGCCCTTTGGTTCAAATATAGGCTCACTCCAAGAGTAGCTGTCAAAGATGTTAGGACTTATGATAGAGACAGAAAGAGTAGGTTATACAAACAAAGAGTAACATGCTTAGCATAAGATTGAGAGATTGGGGAAGGTTGTAACCATAATGGATAAATAACTAATAATGAATGTTTCTGTTAATTGTATTAGAGCAGTGCTTCCATAGCATCACCACTGATAAAGATTCAGAATTTAAAATAATTCTGAAGAATCACATATAAAAAATAAATTTTCTACATAAAATATGATGAAAAAATTATAAAAGAAAATATAAGAGAAATTTAAGGTGAAAGAGAGAAAAGCAGAACCTGGATAACATCACATGAAGATTCAAATTGGTTTAGAATTTGTTCTTGCCTCCTTTATGCTGATTTTTATTTTTTTTATTTTTTATTTTTTATTTATTTTTTTGGTACCGGGGATTGAACTCGGGTCATGCACTTGCACGGCAGGCCACCAAACCGCTGAGCTAAATCCCTAGCCCTTTTATGCTGATTTTCTACTAGTTCAGCATGAGAAAAATCTATTGGATTCTTTTATTAGAATCTAGTTGTAAATTTTTATAATTTATTGAATATGTGGAGTAGATCAGTTTTATATTATTTGTTGAACTTTTAAAATCTGTCTTGATTTTTTGTCTTTTCTGGCATTGTTACTCTGTCTCTTGACCCAGTTGTTGTGATTCTCACCAAGCTATGTCAGTAAGTGTGCTTGCTCTGTGAACTAGTATTAAGGCAAGAGAATTACCCTATTTGTACCAAATCAAAACTTGATGTGTGAACTACTGGTATTTATCTACCTTCTGTTAGGAGGCTTCAGATCCAGAGAAAACCAGTCTGCTGCTGAGGCAGAAAAATGAAACAGATACAGACAATACAAAAGAACATAAACTGAGAGTATTAAAAAAGAGTTCCTTAAATTCCTGAAAACAGCCTGATTACTCATTGTAGTCCCCATTCCAGATCAGGGCCATGCCTGTCAAATTTTTGTTCTTCAAGAAAATGTTATATTTGTATAATAACTTATGCTACCTCATTTATTTTTCCTTTCATTTAAGTTCTATCAATTTTGGATGCTTGTAACCACAGGCCCAATGCAATATGTTTAAGAGAGCTAAGTGTGGGTTCAATCAGTCACAAGTAATCATTTCACTATCTCAAAAATTATTAACCTAAATAATTTCTCCAAAATGGACTTTTAAATTATGTGAAAAACATCTGCCGATGAAAGTCTAGATGCTAATACTCTTTTGCCTCAGTTTTCTTAGAAGACCTTTCTTGTCTAGATCCAAGGTATTTTACTCTTACTAAAATGCAATATTTTGAAAAAATAGATCATACGTACTATCCCAGCCAAGGAATTCAGAGGATAAGAGAAACATACGATACATACATGTTAAAATGTAGGTCAACAGGTAGCAGCTAAACAATGATTTCCCCCAATAAGAGAAATTACCTCATGAACTCTATCAGGCAGGAAGTTTAACCTTTATTATGAAGGCAGGCATAAACTTTGTATAATTTTTTTGTACTTAACAATCCCCCAAATGTTCTTTATCAAATCAGTAATTTAAGAAGTTACTGTTTTTATTCCTACTTTACAAATGACCCAGTTGAAGATTCAAAGAGCTTAAGAGTTTTGTTGAAGGTAACATAACCATTAAAAGCTCATCGCTTGTCAAGCCAAGGCAGTATCCTTCACCAAGGCAGTATCCCTCACCAGCACTTTCTCACTCACCTGTAGGGCTCAGTGTTTCTCTTACATCACATGCATGAGTTATTCCTATCGCAAAAATCATTCTTTAACCGCGACTTAAACCTAGGGAACAATACAAATTTCAGGCAAAGGAAATATATGAATCTAACAGTAAAACATTTATTATTTTTTGCTTCACATTATTTCTCATGAAATTCTGTCATCTCTTCCATATAAAAATATGCTAAGACTAACATGGCAGTTAACAGTTATATTGGGGTCAAATTTAAATCTTTCCTTACATTTGCTGTGGCCATATTTTTAAAATAAGATGAAGAAAACTCAAGTAATTCAATTACAATAGACACATGCCAAAAATAAAAGATTTTGAAGTATATCTATCATATATAAAGTACTGATTTTTAAAATTCAATGAGATATTTTAAACACAGTCGTAACTCTTGTGATCCATCATGCTGGCTATAAAACACAAGAAGTGGGATGACTTGATGTTGCCTTAGACAAA
>NW_022944803.1:0-473 GCF_012274545.1 Fukomys damarensis | reverse complement strand
ACTGATTTTTTAAAATTAATTTTGTTGGTACATTTTAAGTATACAGTAGGATCCCATTCATCATTGGGAATTTGTACCTGTCCATGGTATATCTTCATTGGAGATCAGTGATTTTTATCATCACTACTCTGTTTTGTCAGGTTACTAAAGAAACCCCACTCTTCCACTTTCCTTTTCTCCCCATCAAGTGTTTAAAAGCATTCACTTTGGCCACTTTCATCATTTCCTTGCCTATTCAGCAAGCTTTAAAACTAAACATTCAAAGTAGAAAGTCTTTTACCAGAAAGCACTGAATTATTTTGTAGAACAGAAAGGGTCACTTGTGCTTCTATGGTGTCATCATATAGGTGCTCTATTGTGCACAATAATGTGTAGGAATATTTTCAAAAGAGCTATCATTGCATAATAAGAAAGAAGGAATGAAAGTGGAGTAATCCCCACATTATCTAATTTCCCATCAGTATGTGTGTTCA
>NW_022944802.1:0-876 GCF_012274545.1 Fukomys damarensis | reverse complement strand
AGTCTGAATGCTTATATTTATTTTTCTTGCCTAATTGATTTGTCTAAAACATCTGCTACAATGTTGGATAGAAAGTTCTTAAAAAGCAATTTTGAATTTTTTCATTAGTTGTAAGTGCGTTTTTGGAGCTATTATCTCTTATGCTACTCATCCATGTTAGAATTTTCCATGTAATAAAACTTTCTTTTATAATTCTATGACTGTGCTTCTTAAAAAATTGATTTACCTGCATTACAGATAAGAAAACAGTACAGCCCAGTATATTTTCTTTTTTATCTAGACTATTAGGAAGTTCAGTGTCAGAAATATGCTAATTCCATTCAATTTCATTAGCATCATCCTAATGTCATTATATTAGATATAGCAATGGACAGTTTTCACTCATGATGATTTAATACATCTACCTTGATGCACATATATGTGGAAGTGATTCTTACTGTCAAATACTGGACATGCCCTTCATGTCATACAGTTACCTTTCTCTGTCTCTGAGTCTCTCTCGTGTATATGTGAGGGTGTGTGTGATAAAAAAGCTAAAATCTACTTTCTTGTTTGCTCCCTTTTTGAGACTTGATTTTCTACTTCTACTTTATGACAGTTATATCTTATGTAACTTTCCTAAAACTGCTTCAAGTTATATATGCTGCTAAACTTATTAGCAATATTTTATCAAGCCAGCTCTTAATGTGTACTTTTATTAGTGCCTGTTAACTTTATAGCGTTGCTGGTCCCAGTGTGGTGTTTCATACACATGTATGATAGATTTGGTCGTGTCCACCCCTCCATTACCCTCCATCACCCCGCCACACTTATTTCCTTCCTCTTCTCTAATCATACGCCCCTTTCTGTTTTCATGTCAGGTTTTTTTTTCTTTAC
>NW_022944801.1:980-7697 GCF_012274545.1 Fukomys damarensis | reverse complement strand
CTGTGTCAGTTTAATGGCTAGTGAACATGGGCATTTCTACTCTCAGTGAGGGCCTCTGGTAAACGGGCTAAGGATTTGGGAGGGCAGAGGACCTTGCCAGTGTACATGGGACTGGTACTTTCTCTGATATCTTAAGATATTTAAATGTTAATTCTTTTTGTGGGGTTGAGCTCGGAGATGTGTGCATGCTAGGCAAGCCTTGTACCACTAAACCACTTTCCTCGCTTTCTATTTTTTATTTTAAGACTCATTAAATTGCCCAGGGTGGCCTTGAACTTGTGATCCTCTTGCCTCCGACTCCCCCATAGCTGCGATTACAGGTGTGTGCTATTGCACCCACCCTAGAATGTTGACTCTTAATGATGTTGAAGTCATATCTAAAGGATAAGAGTAGTAATTAGTGTCATTTGGGAGGACAGGAAGGATCTTGGTGCCTTCTTCAGACTTGCTCTAAGACAGATGCTTTATTTTGATAGTGCAGGACAAAGGGACTCTGGGACTAAGTTTGTCATAACTGGATTTCTTTTGCTTTGTGAAGCTGCTACCCTAAAGAAATTTTGATTTTATTATTTTACTTGCCATTTGTAAATATTTATATGTGCTAAGATCTGAGTGTGAAACAAGCTATTCTTCCCCAACAGAAATACGATGTTCTGTTAAAAGCTGCGTTTACTCATTAAAAGATTTGCTTTTAAATGTATCACCTGTTTATTTTCACTGAAATTTGAGCATATTATTTTATAAATGATGAGAGGTGGATATTGGGTACCTTTTCTTTCAATGTTTTAATTAAAATTGTGGCAGTTGAACAACTTGTGTTGTGATTTATGAACTTGTTTTGCTCTGAGAAAAGGGTTAAACTTTGTGTTTCAAAACATGGTTTCTAACATGGTTTTCAAGTGCTATTTTTACTTGTGTTTTGCTTTTGGTCCAGCCAGATACTCAGCTTGTTTTTTATAGCTCCTGATATTTTCAGAAAAATCAAAATAAAGTTGTTCCCTAAAGATTGATGTTCTGTACTTTTTTTTTCTGCCTCTTAGTAGATCTTTTGCTTTATGCCTTATGTATCATTAAAAATGTTTTTGTGTCAAATTATGTATCAGAAGTCATGTGTGATTCTAAAAAGTAAAGCTATAAAAAATGTATTAATTGCTCTTAAATAATTAATGTTCCTGAATAATCCAGGTTTTCTGATATTTTACAGAATTTGCTCCAAAACGAGGAACAACACTATGGGAGTTAATTTCATTAAATTCACTCATTGGTCTTTGAGTTATAGTAGTTACATTCCTCATCTTAAGTTACTTTAAAGTATTGAAGGCTGGACGTGAGGGTGCACACCTATAATCCCAGCACTCAGGAGGCTAAGGCAAGAGGATCACCATGAGTTTGAGGCCAGCCTGGGTTACATAATGAGTTCAAGGCCAGCCTGAATTACATAGGGAAACTCTGTCTCAAAAGAAAGTATTGAGATCGTAAAAAAGTTAAGCAGAAGAAATTCTGTCAAATATTTCTCCTAGAATAGTTCTTATCTTTATTTTATATTATTCAGGACAAGTTAAATGAAACACAGACTCATTGTATACTTTCCTTTTTTAAGTAATCATTTTATCCTCTTTCAAATGCTATAAATCATTACCTTTGTTGACTTGGTTATTATAACAATATTCTCAAGTTCAGGTTTTATTTTTAAATTTTTGGCTAAGTGGAAAACAAATTTTCAACTAGAAAAAAACTAACATTTTAAGAAAGTAGTCACTGAATTGTCAGGAAGCAAATCCTAAAAGAAAGCAACCATGTTACTATTTAATTTCTCGGTTTTCTTATCAAGCTATATTCGTCCCCATTCTTGATCTCTTAAAATGTTGCGCTTAATTTTCCCAGTGATTGTCTTTGGTAGTTCTTGGACAAATTGCACCTAATTGACAAAAAAAAAAAAAAATACAGTGAGACCCTTGGTTCCATTTTAACACCCCAGCTGTCAATGAGATAAAGAGCTCTCGTAAAATTCTGAATTTTATATGTGGACATTGTCTTAGCTTACGTTCATTGAATCTTGTGGGCTCAAGAAACTTGGTCAGTTCATACAGTAAGAATGACTGTACAGTTCCATCCTAGTAGTTTTTAGTGTAAATTTACATGCTGTGCCAAAAGAAAAGAATCCCTTTACCTCTCTGCTTGTCCTGTCTAGACCCAGGCCTTTATTGCCCTCTGGAGAATGGAGGTTTACATTTAAATCCAAAAAGAAAAATGTTGGCATGTATCCTGCAGCCAGATGTGGTGGTGCATACCTGTATCCCAGCTCTTTGGAAGGCTGAGTATCAGTTTCAAGCATGAATAAATGAATGACCAAATCAATGAAGAGAGTGGGGTCTTGCAGATTCTGAAGGAGGAGTATTAGTGATGATTTGGAGTACCTACAGTTTCCCTTAGGTTTGGCCTTGACTCTGTCTGTTCCCCTCTGTCAAGCTGACACTATGTATTTTTAAATGCCCTTGGATCTCGTTTCTGAAAAAGGATTACTGATTCTGTTTAATGGAGAAAAAAGTTAAAATGATTCAGTTAGTTCTTAGGTTGAAATTACCTATCTTCTGACCGAAATGATACCAACTGACGAACTGTCTTACAGATTAGTCACCATCAGCGAATAGGAAGGAAGCTGCAGTGTAACTCTCATGTTTAGAATTGCTTTTAAATCCCCACTTGAAGGTTTCAGGAAAGCTACCGTATTTTCTTTGGATAGCATCTTCTTCCTGAGCCATAAATGAAGCTACTTGACACTTAAAGGCATATGTATTTTTTTTACACCAGGGATTGAATTCGGGACCTTGCGCTTGCAAAGCAGGCAGCAGCACCACTAAGCTAAATATGTTTTTTTAAATTAATGCGGGACATTATATGCCCCAGAGGGCTAAAAATCAGATACTATCCCTAAAAATTAAGCACTTAATATTTTGCCAACAATCCTTATCCCTACACGGAATGGGACTAATTCTTTATTCTTAGTAGTTACTCAGTGTTGCAGAGTTAATTTTTAAAAGTTTAACAAACATTTTAGTTAATTAAGCACTTAATATTTTGCCAACAATCCTTATCTCTACACGGAATGGGACTAATTCTTTATTCTTAGTAGTTACTCAGCGTTGCAGAGTTAATTTTTAAAAGTTTAACAAACATTTTAGCGCCCACATATAAAACATTTTAAAGCAAAATTATTGGCTAACAGAACTGAAGAGAGATCTTCTACCTATATACTGAGCTACTCTAAAGCCAAAATCCAATAAAAGCTACATTAGAATCTAGTTAGAACTTACATGCTGCACAAACCTAGCTTATACTTGCCTTTCTTGGATATTTGTAAGGTGCAGTCGATTTTTTCACATGATCCTGAAGCTCAAGAGTTAATTTCTCAGGGTCCGATGATTTGTAGGGTGCAGATAAGACAACAAACGCTTTTACCACCTGCAGTAAAAGAGTCCATTTGTATTGCTATGTTTGTTCTGCAGACACGCGAAGAGCTTGGAACCATTGCTGAGCAGAGGCGCTATGTTAACAGCAGCTTGAGTGATGACTACAAATGCCAGGATCCCCCCCGAACACGGTTCAAATACTACAGTGACAAAGTGAGATTTGGGGGCTCTTTTTCCAGGTAAATGCGTTGTGAGTGTGAGGAGTACAGTGCTGCTTTCATGGCTGAGCTCTTCACGTGTCACACATTTAACAGTGATTCTGTTTTGTATTCAGGCGGTCTGATTGACAGATGACTGTATCCACCATCCAGCCTATACTGCGTGAGGAAGCGTGGTGTCCGGAGAGGTGGAAGTTCAGGAGAATGTGTTTGGAAGGGGGTTTGGGAAGCCTAATGGAGGGAGAAGAATGATGTATTAGGAAGGACTGATCTATCTCAAAGGGTCTTTCTTGCTTCTCAGTTTCTCCTTTTCTTTGTAATACCGGTTAAAGCAATTAGAGAATTACTGAGCTTGGCAAGCATAGTTTAAATGATTGATTATTCATCGCTGATTGTAATTGGTGTTGACTTCCGGTGTTCTGTTGAAATCAGCTATGTGGAGAGACTAAGAGTGTAGTGGCAGAAGAAGAACCTTTTGGAGAATGGAATTACATGAAAAATCAAGGGGGTACAGGAGGTAAGCGTATGAGATCAACGTCCCTGCAGAGAGTATGTGAGAGAAAGGCACAGAAGGAGATGTGGGAGGTGATTGGTATACACAGTATTGAGATTTTTCTGCTTGCTGAGTCTATGGGAAACTTCCATGGAGAAAGTGGATTTCTCTTCCTTAGTATAGAGTTTCCTCCTAGAATCAAGGCTCTTGTTACTGCCTGAGTAACACTGTCATTAGGTCCTAATTAGGAAGTTTGTGGGACTTATTTGGGAACATGGCCACAATCTTTTGTTTGCATTATTTCCGTGAGGAAATGCATCATATCCATCCATGACAGTTGTACAGTGAAATCTGAGGCTTAATTCGGTATCTGCTCCTACTTTTCGGTAACAGTACTCTGAGTTTCCTGTGGAGTATTACCCTAACTTCTCTGTGGTGGGGTTGACACCAAGCCTTACCTCTAAGGACAGGCATATGATCCAGGTCTGGCCAGTCACCTGTACCATTCAGTGGGCCACTTTGGCTAGAGATGTGACCTAACATAGGCAGAGAAGATCCTGGGAGTCCCTGAGAACGCTTGGAAAGTTAGCTGTCTCCTTGCCCTGTGTGAATGTGGACTTGGTTGTTATCAAGTAGGAAGAAATTAGGGCCGGGGATTTAGCTCAGTGGTTCTACTGCTTGCCTTGCAAGTGCAAAGTCATTTTGATCCCCAGTACCCACCCCCCCAAAAAAGGAAGAACTTGCTCAGAGAGAGTCAACAGAGTAGGGGAGCCAGCCACAGGGAGAGAATAAAGGGATGCTAACTCCACATGAACACTTGGAAATAGATGTACCTAAATACCTCTCAGTTATATGAGCCCAACATTTTATTTATTTGTTTGTTTTTTTATTTGGGACCTTGCTCTTGCAAGGCAGGCAGCAACCACTGAGCTAATCCCCCCCAAAAAAGGAAGAACTTGCTCAGAGAGAGTCAACAGAGTAGGGGAGCCAGCCACAGGGAGAGACTAAAGCGATGCTAACTCCACATGAACACTTGGAAATAGATGTACCTAAATACCTCTCAGTTATATGAGCCCAACATTTTATTTATTTGTTTGTTTTTTTATTTGGGACCTTGCTCTTGCAAGGCAGGCAGCGAAACCACTGAGCTAAATCCCCAGCTATTTATTTATTTTTTTGATAAGTCAATTTGAGTTGAGTTTCTGTCACTTACCACCCAAAGAATCCCAATCCTCTTTGGGACACAACTCATTTGTAAAGTTGATTTCCTAGTCTCCATTTTTGCCATGTGTACCTCACAATGAAAATGAAATGATTACTGTGCTCTTGATTTAGTCTTTACAGTGGTCAAACAGAACTTGAAACTGGGGAACTGCTGCTTTGGTTAGAGATGTTCACTCACCTCTCCTCGGATTGGATCTGGACTACTGACGACAGCTGATTCGACAACTGCTGGGTGCTCAATGAGTGCGCTCTCCACTTCGAAGGGCCCGATACGGTACCTGCAGAGGAGGGGCAGCCTGCTCACTACACTCCAGATCCGAGGTCTCCCACCCTGCCACGGTGCTGCTTTCTAGAAATGGTACGTGTACAAACCCAGAGGATATAATGACATCGTCAGCTCTGCCGACAAACCAGAAATACCCGTCTCGGTCCATCAGGGCTCTGTCCCCAGTGACATAAAAGTTTCCTCTTATCGTAGCAGCAGTTTTCTCTGGATTGTCCTAGGAATTGATCGGACATTTGGGAATTAGTTTGGACAGAACAGAGACGGGGTCTGGTACCCACTAAGTGACTGGCACATTACAACATCTTACTTCTAAATGAAGTTTTTGTTTTTGTTTGTTTGTTTTTGAGACAGGGTCTCACTATGTACTTCAGGCTGGCCTTGAACTCACTCTGTAACCCAGGCTGGCCTTCAACTTGTGGCAAGCCTCCTGCCTCAGCCTCCCAAATGCTGGGATTAGAGGTATGCACCACCACACTGGGCTGAAGTTAACTTTTTTAAGTTAAGGTAGTTCCTATCCTAAAATAAAAAAAGGTATAGAAGAGTATTAAAAAACCAAGCCTCTCTTCCACCTCTAATATCCTCCATGCCCTTCCTCCTTCTCCTACCCTGTCTTTTCTGACACCAGCACTGCAATCACTTTCTTACTTGTAGTATTTAATCTTCACAATATGCTTGGGAGGTAGATACTATTCTCCCCTTTTTACAGTTCATGAAATGGTGCAGGGTTCTGTCACTTGCCCCAGTTTATATATAGCAAGGCACAGTAGGCAGAAATGCAGACCCTTATCTGGACTAAAGTATGCCTAGCAGTTTCTACATTTTCATACCACATATTCAGAGAAGAAACAAAAAGGCCGGGAAGACTTTAGTCTGAGAGCAATATCCCCTTCTTTGCCAGGTGGTAGGATATCCCCTTTTTCATCTATAACCTAGAAGGAAACAATTTAGATTCTTAAACTTTTCACAAAATAAAAATGGGCTGTGAATAGTTGCATAATAAATTGCAAAAAGCTGGGCTGGGGATGTAGTTCAGTGGTGCTGCACCTGCCTTGCAAGCTCAAGGTCCTGAGTTCAATACGCAGGACC
>NW_022944801.1:0-245 GCF_012274545.1 Fukomys damarensis | reverse complement strand
TCCTGAGATTTCTCCCAGGTGAGGAGGAAGCGGGGAGACTATGGAGTAATCACAATGGCCCTTCAGCCAAACTTAACTGTGCAATCCACAGGTTTGGGGTTTTTGTTTGTTTTGTTTTGTTTTTTTGAGTCTGTGTAGCCCAGGTTAGCCTTGAACTTGCAGTGATCCTTCTGCCTCAGCCTCTCAAGTGCTGGGATCACAGGTGTACACCACCACACCTGGCATAATCCACAAGTTTTGATAAG
>NW_022944800.1:0-204 GCF_012274545.1 Fukomys damarensis | reverse complement strand
CTAAGACAGTCACAGGCTGTTTGAGTGACATTATCTGGGAAGCTGCATCTCCACAGCTAATATATGTCCTAATACTACACCAACAGATGGCAATAGAGAAAAAAATAGTATGCTGATCTCCATATGATCTCTCCGTACCTCATGGAGTCAAGTAGGACAGAAACTTCAGAACATGCTCAACTGAAAGCCTCTATCCTTTCCTCT
>NW_022944799.1:0-202 GCF_012274545.1 Fukomys damarensis | reverse complement strand
ACATTGATATAACCAGATACCTAAGAAAAACCAACTTAAAGGAAGAAAGGTTTACTTTGTATCATGGTTTTCAGAGATTTCAGCCCATAGTTGGCTGTCTCCAATGCAGGAACAGCATGGCTGAAGGACATGAGGGAGGAAAGTTGTTTAATTCATGGTTGCTGTGAAGTAGAGGCAGAGAGAGAAAGCTCTGGGGAGGAAA
>NW_022944798.1:0-235 GCF_012274545.1 Fukomys damarensis | reverse complement strand
GTAGAATTTAATCCTACATTTATCTGGCTTCCAAGTGTTTACATCAAAGACTGCAATATCAGGTGGGGGATTTAACTCAGTGGTAACGCCACTTGCCTCACAAGTGCAAGGTCCCAAGTTCGATCCCCAGTACCAAAAAACAAACAAACAAACAAAGACTGCAATATCATACTACCTGGATCCACATCACGATATTATTTTCTCACCAACTATCTAAGAGAAGAATGACTTGCCT
>NW_022944797.1:0-486 GCF_012274545.1 Fukomys damarensis | reverse complement strand
AAGTCCTTCATGACCTGGCTTCATCTTATTCCCATCCATGCTCCTCATTTTCCTACTTCTTCCGTACATCACTTTCCACAACACAGTACCACATACCCCATGTGTCTCATTTCCTGCCTTTTCATTAGATGGGGGAAGACCAGAGTGACGTAAAACTGTTGAAATGAAATTTGGATTGAGCCAAATTGGGAATCCTGTGCCTCATGATTCTTCAACGTGTTTTGGAAGCAATTTTGAAGATGGCATTGCAAGAAGAGGAAGTTTTGGATTCATTCTAGGATCTTAATTGTGTTTGAGATTCCTTCGGTAGTCACAGGTGTGCTCCCCCCGCCTTGAATTTGTAGTGAAATCTTGGTACACAAGGCTGCAATCATGTTGGAAGGGTTGGGTCCTTGGAATGGCTAGAAACAAGGACTGTGTTATAGAGTTTTGGAGGTTTGTGTGCACTCAGAGCTGCTAGGCACTCCCTTAGGCCTGAAGGGCTTC
>NW_022944796.1:0-218 GCF_012274545.1 Fukomys damarensis | reverse complement strand
ACGTGCCCTGCAGTGCAGGAGTTGGCAATATCGATTGTGCCCAAAGCAGGCTGTGAAGAGTGAACCCCACAACTGGCTGTTTATGGAAGTGAGTCCAGCCGAAGCCTACGTGCCCAGGTCAGAGCAACTTGCACTGGATTCCGTTCCCACAACTAAAACCTTCAGACTACAAGGACAATGTTCTAATTACAACCGTATATTTTGCCTATTCTGTTCCT
>NW_022944795.1:0-279 GCF_012274545.1 Fukomys damarensis | reverse complement strand
CCATGACCGGGCCGTCTCTGTGTCCACTGCCTCATCACGCGATGGGTGAGCCTCAGGGGCCCCTGCATGGGTGGAGAAAACTCGGATGAACTGGATGCAAGCGTGCGTGGGTAGCTGGGTATACGTGGGCACTAGGGGTGTTCAGGTGGGTAAATGGACACACGGGTGGGAGGATGGCCAAACGCACGGACGGACGGGAGGCTTGACGGAGGGGTCGGGGGGGAGTCGGACGGATGGACACGTACATGGCTGGCTGGATGCACATAGGCATGCCTGCGT
>NW_022944794.1:0-216 GCF_012274545.1 Fukomys damarensis | reverse complement strand
GGTGTCTAATCCAAAACATAAGTTGCTTTAAATTGCCCACCTAATCTTTACTCGGCTCATGCCATCTGATATCTTTACAGTGCCTCACAACAATTATTTCTCCTGTTCCATCAAATCGTGGCCTCTTCTCTAACAAGTCTTTGAGCTTCATGTACTATCAATACTCAAAACTCAAGAGACCAAAAGGAATGAAGGCCTGTCCTGAGGTGTGCAGAA
>NW_022944793.1:0-309 GCF_012274545.1 Fukomys damarensis | reverse complement strand
ACAGAACCGGACTTCCTTCATGAAGAAAAACAAACAGAATGTAGAAAATGTTTATACTGGGGACATCAACTCAGTGTAAATCTTATTTTCTAAGTTGGGTGCCAGGTAAATGATGTTGACTTATCACTTTTTTAAAAAAAGTTTTTGTTTTTTTTTTAGAGACAGGGTTTCACTATGCAGTCCAGGCGGGCCTTGAACTGCCTGTGTAGCCAAGGCTGGCCTTACACTTGTGACCTTTCTGTCTTAGACTCCTGTGTATTTTTTTTTGTTGTTGTTGTTTTGAGACAGGGTCTCACTATGTAGTTGAGA
>NW_022944792.1:0-244 GCF_012274545.1 Fukomys damarensis | reverse complement strand
ACAGCAGCATGTTGTACTACAGATAATTGTTATTTTAGAAGAAACAGTAGAAATTTAAACACAATGAGCTGACATGAAGCCCTCTATTAACTTGACAGCACATGGCTAGGTAGTTGTTGGGTTTTTTTAGCCATTCAGATGGGTGTTTGCATGCTTAGAGGTCTCCCACTATTCTATTTTTTTCCCCAAATAATAATGCCATTTAGAAACACTATACTTTTATTAATATTTTTGCTCTCTTCTT
>NW_022944791.1:0-238 GCF_012274545.1 Fukomys damarensis | reverse complement strand
TTAACAAAGTGTCAGCCATGGTAGCCGTTGTGAGCATCATTCTCTGAATCATAAAATCCCCATGGGCCAGAATCACAGATTCTCTTTTGGATTCCCTGAAGTGCTCCTTCAAGAACCCAACCATGAATGGATTAAAGCTGGAAATAAAGTGATTTCTGATTAAAAGTTCTCAAGACTGCAAATCAGCCTCTCTGATTTGACACACTGCTCCCCTGTTAACTTAAATTGGTTAATGTGA
>NW_022944790.1:0-524 GCF_012274545.1 Fukomys damarensis | reverse complement strand
TCCAACACCTCTTATTAATGAGGCTGTCTTTCTTCCAGTGAATGTTTATGGCCCCATGGTCAAGAATAAGGTGGCTGAGTGTGTTTGGTGTTATTTCTATCTCTTCTGGTCTGTCCCACTGATCTTCAGGTCTGTGTTTTGTTTAGTTTTATTTACCAGTGCCATGCTGTTTTTCTTACAGTAGCTCTGTAGTAAAATTTCAAGTCAGAGATTGTGATGCCCCACCTTACCTTTGTTGACCCAAATTGATTTTACTATTCTAGATTTCTTTTGGTTCAAAATACATTTTAGGAATATTTTCTCTAGCTCTGTGAGGTATGAAAATGGTAATTTAATTAGGATTGCACGTGGGAAAGTTAGGGGAGTAGAAAGAAGGGAAAGGAATAAATATGAGAAATGGAAAAAAATGGAAATAAAGTCTTTGTAAATAGGGAGGGTTGGAGGGGTTAATGGGAGTGCAGGGGAATGGGGAAAAAATAAGAACCAAGATATTTTTTGTAAAAGTACAAACTTCCAATAATGAA
>NW_022944789.1:0-204 GCF_012274545.1 Fukomys damarensis | reverse complement strand
TCTCTTTCCCTGCCCACATCAGCAAGTGCTAAAAGTCCTCTGAAATTCCACAAGGCAGTGGAAGGACCGAGCCAAAGCCACACTCTGCCGTGCATGGTGTCTGAGCCACTGCCCACATCTCTGTTCCCCAGAGAGGCCACCAGAAAATGCCACAGAGCCAAGTTCTGCGCACTGCCATTTCCCAGTGGGAGCCCCAAAGCCCCA
>NW_022944788.1:0-1226 GCF_012274545.1 Fukomys damarensis | reverse complement strand
GGGCCTAGGCAGTAAGGCAAGACCCTGGCTCAAAAAGTAAATAAGGGCAAAGAGACCGCTTAAAACAACACAAATAGTCTAAGCAAGGCAGAGACTGAAAAGGGGGAAGAAAATGATTCAAGACACATTATGATTTTAGCTAGTTAGGAGCCTGAGGCAGGAGAATCACAAGTTCAAGGCCAGACTCAGCAACATAGCAAGACCCTAGCTCAAAGAGAAGAGGGCAAGGTACAGAAGGAGGAGGAATATTTGAAAATACAGTAGAACCAACAGGATTTGCTAACAGGTATTGGGTGTGAGGGGGTGAAGATGAGGAAGAGAGAAAGGACAGGTGTCCTCTGGGCTTTTTGGGTAAGCAGTTGGTGGATGTGCTCTGCCTGAGTCATGCAGGCTGCTTTGCAGGTGTGGTGGTGTGCACAATTCCAGCACTTGGGAGGGAAGCTGAGGCAGGAGGATCTCAGAGGCCAGCCTGGGGTAAACAGTGAGTTTAAGGACAGCCTGAACTACACAGCAGGACCCTGTCTCCAAAACAAAACAAAAACAAAAACAAAGAGGAGGAAGGAGGAGGAGGGGATCAAGGAGGGTGAGCAGGGACATGATTGTGTTGAGTCATAGTTCAGTTAATATGATACCAACTACTGGAAAATTATGAGATCTGAGTGCACTGCTGGCTGCACCTGACAAATGAGTCTTAGGGCACAGCTGTGCACACATGTTCACTGTCCCCACCCTCCCTTCCCACAGAATTTTTGCTAACTGTCCAAGCTGCTGACCATACGCTTGTTCTTACTGCACTGCTCTCATTGACTTAAATAACAGTTACAGGAAGAATGAATGCCGTCAAGGGTAGAAAGTTGGAACATGTAGAAAAGCTCAAAAAGGAAGAAAAGAGTCACACCCATAGCTGCACTTAGCTCTCAGTACATGTGTGTGTTCCTGCTGAGCGGATGTGCGCCATAAACGGAGGCCGTGCTGCATAACTGGAGCCTGCTTTTGTCTCATGGTGATCCCTCAACATTTTCCCTTTTGCTAGTCTTCAAAAATGACCTTAGGAACCCTGTAACATTCTGTGAATAGACTGTAAGTTGGAATTATTGGCTACGCTTTAATTTGAAGCTTTTCCGCTATTCTGCCACTAGAAACATAATACTGGGTACTAGTTAAGCCATAGGCTTTGTCATCTAACACATCTGGGTTAAAAACTACTTCTATGACCTACTGGCTTG
>NW_022944787.1:0-211 GCF_012274545.1 Fukomys damarensis | reverse complement strand
TTCCAAGCAGACAAAAAGTTGTGAAAACAGAAGTTTTAAAAAGAAAAGGCAAATTTTAATCACGGACAGCAAAGCAGGGCAGTGAATTAATAAATAAAAAATATGCACAACCCCAAAGAAGATGGTGAGTTTTGAACTGGCAATTTGCGGGTAAAAGGTCAACTGGAAACTGATTCATTATTAGTTTCCAATAAAATGAGTGGAACGTCAA
>NW_022944786.1:0-1030 GCF_012274545.1 Fukomys damarensis | reverse complement strand
TAAGTGCTTTTACTGTGATCACAACTAAGGACAGACTATTAAGCATGAAAACCCAAACCCCAGAACTAGAAATTTCGATCTTGCTGACATGGCAGGCTGAGATCCTTGTGATCGGATCTCTCCGTACTGTTTCACCTCTCAGCCCTCACTTCGTGGACTGTCCACTGCGGCCACACTGCCTTATGTATGTTGAAGGCACGACAGCTGCTTCCGTGTGGCCTGCTGCCTTCTCACCCACAGCGCCTTGTTCATTCTGTTCCTGTTCCCCGGGACACCTTTCCTCTCCCTCATCTTTCTCCCAGTGCCTGAATGATCCGTAGCCCCCTCCAGCATCAGCTTATATAGCATCTTCCAGGAGGCTGCTGTGTGGCCTAATAAAATGCCCATGGCACCCCGCACAGTGCACTCAACCCTCTGCCTCTCCACTCACCTGTCCCCAGACTGCAGGTCACTTAAAATATGACTGTGTCATATCCCAGGCAATTATGCTGAGGCCACAAGTAACACAGTCATCTGTGTGTACACATGTTTTTCTGGATGGTAAATTCTTTACTAAAGAATTTTTACCTTTGTTTTTTGGGCTCTCATAAGTTTTCAATTTTTAAAAATACATACACATTTTGTAATAAAGTGTATAACTCTTGAATGATTCCATATTCCCTCTCCTTAGAATAAATATCTGCCAAAGAAAGATGGAGGACCATTTTTCTATCATGTCCTCTTAGGCTTGTGTCAAATATTGCTTTTGGCAGTTTCTCTTCGAATCTTATGGCATTTGACAGAAAAGGTCTTGAGTTACTAACAAATACTAGAATAGAGACAAGACATGTTTATACAAAAGAAGATGAACCTCAGGCATGGGTAGATCTTATAGTGGAAGGTTTTCCTATCCAAAGAGATCATCTATTTTCGATGAGAGATAAAAGAATGAATGACAGGAATCCACTTTCCAAACGCTCTTGGTTCTGACAAGAATTTCATTCCAAGGACCCAAGAAAAAAGAGACGAAGCACAAGGAGCGTGCGCGCGC
>NW_022944785.1:0-570 GCF_012274545.1 Fukomys damarensis | reverse complement strand
GAAAAAGGAATCGGTCTTCTTCAGAGCTCTATAAAACCGGGCCACAGCTAAATCTTAAGACAAATCAATGCTGGTGAACCACAAGCCTACACTAGAGCTCCTAGCCATATCACAGGAAAGACTCATTCTTTCTTCCAATATAGAAACCCAAATGGAATAGGACTGAAGCCAAAGTTCTTCTGTGATATCTTGTTACAGTTTTCTGGCACCTGATTACCTGAAGGTGTGGGCCAATGCTGCCTTGACAATGTGTCTTTAAAACTCCCACGCCAGGGATTGAGGGCTGTACTACTCACCTTCCCATCACTGGAACAAAGTATGACACAAATTAAAGGAGGAGAGGTTTATTTTGACTTGCTATCTCAGTGGGCTCTGTCTATGAATCGCTGGCCTCACCACAGAACCAGCATGATGGGCAAGTATGGCAGAGGAAAGCTGCTCAACCCATAGTGGGCAGGAAGTAGAGAGGAGAAATTGAGACCAAGAACACACGCCTCCAGGTCACACCCCCAGTGACCCGCCTCTTCCAACCAGGCTCCACTCCTAACAGCACACACAGCTATGAACTCA
>NW_022944784.1:0-397 GCF_012274545.1 Fukomys damarensis | reverse complement strand
AAAAAAGCTCCCTTTACTGACCCACGATGTAAATTGTGACATGAATGCAAAGAACATTTCATCGTCAGAAGTCTGTCAGAGTAGATTTCTCTTCCTCCTATTCTCTGTGGCCCAGCCAGCCCTTCCTTAATAAGGGAAAATCTCATCACCACGTACTATATTTATTTTCTCTATGAGTCATTCTTATCATGATTATTCCTTCAGCATTAAGCCAATATTTTTCCCTAAAGGGAGATGGAAAGAAGATAAAAACTTAACAATATTGTGCACAACTCTAGGACAATGCAATTTCTCAAATCTTACCTTAAAACTTAAAACAAGATAGGTATTACCGTTCTATTTCATGCCAACTTTACATTGAATTGCAAATTTTATTATTTAAAATATAATTTAATTA
>NW_022944783.1:0-293 GCF_012274545.1 Fukomys damarensis | reverse complement strand
GAACCACTGAGCTAAATCTCTGTCCTTGTCCCGTGCTGTTTTTAAGATCTCTTTCATTTGATGTTCGCAAACCACAGACCTGTCTTCTAAATCTGATACTCTGTCTCTATTGGTTGAGTCTGCTCTGTATAAATTCAATGCAACTTTTAATCTCCTGATGTCTGTTTAAGTCTGTTTTATGGAACACAATTTTTTCCTATGACGGGCATTCATGATTTTCACCACTTTCTTCAGCTTCTCTATTTTCTTTTTGTCTGTATCTCCTCTGGATTCACTAACCACGTCCTTCCTTA
>NW_022944782.1:0-371 GCF_012274545.1 Fukomys damarensis | reverse complement strand
AGCACAGTGTCTGGAGCTCAGCATGGTAGATTATACTCATCGAGGCCAGAGAGGTGTGCAGGGCTGGAGGGCAGGCCGTGGTGAGGATGCTGGTCTGGCATTTCTGACCCTTCAGATTTTCATCACAGTGGCCCAGGACGGATGCCTCAGTGGAGTGGCCGTGGACAGTCCCTTGGACTTACTCAAGGCCTCCTTGTACTGTCCGGCCTCCTGCCCCATCCACCAGTCTCAGAACAACATAGGAGCTACAGAACTTCGCATTTGCACAGTTGAAGGTGGACTCCCCAACGGGAGCCCCCCAGGTTCCCGGCAGAGGGAATGTAAGCAGATGTACTCGTACACATGGGCTAGCACACAGGGACCTTCCTCTG
>NW_022944781.1:0-244 GCF_012274545.1 Fukomys damarensis | reverse complement strand
CTTGTTATGCGACCACTGCCTGATATCCTGCTGAATTGCACTTACCAAGATTTCGGTTGAGTTCGGCTAACAAGAGTCTCCCTTCCACCTGATGGTTCTTCTTGGTAATCTTGAGTTAGCTAAATCCCACGTGCTGCGTGATTATCAGTCCCCACTGTCTGCTGTAGTCAGAAATAAATAAATCCCGTCTCTCTCTTCTACTGCAAGACCCCATTGTTATGGTGAGTACCCCTACCTCCGTTGC
>NW_022944780.1:0-228 GCF_012274545.1 Fukomys damarensis | reverse complement strand
AACTAAATTCATGTGAATTCTCTTTCACGCAAAACACAAAATAGAGACAAAAGGTGTGTAATGCTATGTAGGGAGAAAACAGGAGCCTGACAAGAAACATAAGTGAAACCTGGAATTTTATTTTTTAGGGTGTTACTGGGACCATGGGCTACTAGCTAAATTCTGCACTCTGATCGTTGGAATAAACTCCAGTTTTGGTTTGGCTTGTTTTCAGATCATAATATTTAA
>NW_022944779.1:0-207 GCF_012274545.1 Fukomys damarensis | reverse complement strand
TCACTCCCTGTTCCAGTGAGGCCGACGCCCTACCAAGAGCGCCCTGAGAACAGGACTTCAAACCCCATGGCTCTGTGCTCCAGTTCTCAGCTCCACACTCTCTGTTACAAAAACCCAGCACATTTTCGAGCACCGCTGGAAAAGCAGGCCCTGAGTGCTTAGGACTAGAAGCCCAGTGATGGCAGTGGTGTTAAAAGCAGAGCTGAA
>NW_022944778.1:0-205 GCF_012274545.1 Fukomys damarensis | reverse complement strand
CTTTTTGAAATAGTCCATGCCTGTTTGATGCCATAAAATTCCACTATATTATCCACCTTAACAAGAAGAGACTAAATAAATAAATCTCAGGAAGAATTTCTTCTGTCTGTATCAAAAAAATACTATAATTGACAAGCGAGAGTTTACCTACATTCTCACATCTCTAAGAAAGACACTGTCATCTGATGAAAAGAACAAGTGGTTT
>NW_022944777.1:0-1505 GCF_012274545.1 Fukomys damarensis | reverse complement strand
TATAAGACTTGATTCATGTTGGCCTTAAAAGTGTGTTCACTTCAGTGGACTGAGACTGTTAGAGGCATGAGTCTCTCACTGATCGGTCGACTTCTCCTGATTAGATACAAGAAAAGGAAAATGGTATTTGTATGTCCTGAGTGCCACTGCTTGGTGTCATACTGTCTCCACCTCAGATTTTTCTTTGACTTCTAGGAGTAAACCAATGAAAATATTAATGTGAAGAATTCTTAATTTTAAACTATCCACAAGACTTTCTTTTGCAATTTAGGTCTGCTAATTAATTTCACATTACTTTTGAGAGTTCTAATACAGGAACTCAGATTTGGTGGAGTAGCATCTTTGAAATTTATCCCAAATGAAGCACAGTGAGCAGAAAACATAAATAATTTCACATTTTAATCTGTGTGCTTCTCACTTTTCATATATTATTAATTTAACTACAAAACCACCAAGGAAAGCAGATGTCTTTGTACTTGTTTACATTGAAAGATTGGAATTTAAAAGTGTTGAGTAAATTTTTTCATTGTCAGAGAGCTAGAAGTGACAAACTTGCATTAAAATCCAGGTCATAACCAAAGATTGTTTCCTCACCTGTGAACCATAATTTCCCAAAGGAAGAAAAATAGAACACCTCACTTTGAAGAAATCAATCTAAAGAGAGCTTACTAGGAAATTGCAGAAAATCTCCACCAGTAGAACTGACAAAGAAGTAAGATGTATTACGATGTGTAATATTTTTGAACCTCCTCCCCTTTGGTTTATGATTACTCACAAAACAAATCTCAAATCTTATATTTTAGAAAGTTTACACAATCTCCATAGTCCCAGGCATTGTCATGTGGAAATTTGCTGTACAGAAAGCCACACTACAGGAAAGCATGGTATAATTAGGTTCCAGCAGGCATCTTTAAACAGTGAGTTCAATGTATTTACATATACAGAAGAGTATATGATGTAATAATTCTAACTACATCTAGTGTTTTTTCAAACATAACTGTAATAAACATATAAGGCTCTGTAAAATATGTCAAAAGATTAAAAACAAATTTAGCCAGCTTACATTTATTGAGGTTTCTCTGGGAGCCATAAATGCTACTAAATACTTAAGATTAAACAAGGATTGAGTGTAAAATGGAGAAGAAACTCTTTTTACATTATAAACTTAATTGCCAAAGACAGGAGTGAAACATGATGGTAACATAGTTTAATATATATAAGTTGAAAGGAATCAAACTAACATAAGAAGCATAGTTTTTTCTTGGTATCAAACAAATAAAGCATTTTTGTTTGTTGATTTTCAGAAATACAGCAGAGACTAATGGTGTTAAAATGACCTTATAGAAGATTCCCTCACACTCTCATCAAACAGCTTTATAGAGCATTTGTTCAACATTCAGTTACATTTAGCATTTCCACATATTTCTATTAATGCATGATTATTGTACAGAATGTTCACAATATTAAAAAATTCAGTTTTAACTAATATTTTTATTTTTAATTGG
>NW_022944776.1:0-362 GCF_012274545.1 Fukomys damarensis | reverse complement strand
GAAAGAACCATTGTTAACCTTGCTTTCCAGACCTTGAACACACCCTTCCCATGGGCTAGGATAAATAGCTAGGTGAATTTTAAAGGTAAACTCCCCTAACTACAAAGAATTGTTACATCTGGGTTGAAAGTTAACTATCTTGTGATCATGATTTGTATATTGGTAATGTGAACTAAGAGAATGAAATGTAACCACCTGAACTAGATCAAAACCCTATAAAAGGAGGAGCTGTAAGACAGTAGAGGGTAGATCTCTGGCACTGCTTTTGGGTGTGATTGGCCTTTTGTTAGCAAAATAATCTTTTATTATTGTACTTCCATTCTGCATATCTCTGCATGCCATTTACCAATTCCTTCTGCAAA
>NW_022944775.1:0-212 GCF_012274545.1 Fukomys damarensis | reverse complement strand
ACTGTACTGTATCCCTAAAATGTACCAATAAACTCAACAAGGAAAAAAAACCTTCCCATTCCCCGCTCCAATATTATAGAAAACAATTAAGATGTCAACTATTGATATGAAACATTTCTATTCATTAACTCTTCTTATAGTTTATATATATAAAAATATTTTTTCACATTATCTCTTTCTGTATTGTGGACGATAAGGAGATATACCAAAGC
>NW_022944774.1:0-265 GCF_012274545.1 Fukomys damarensis | reverse complement strand
GGTGGCACCACTGAGCTAAATCCCTGGCCCTAGATTTCAGCTTATCATGTAGTGATAAGTGTCCCTAAGATAGTACAGATCAAATGACTCTGGGTAGAAAATTCTCAAAAGCTTAATTCAATGGAGTTAAATTGTTTGAAACTATGCTTTAGCCAAACATTTTCTGAAAAGGGACAAATAATACAGTTTGTAGGCTTGCAGGCCATATGGTCTGTGTAGAAAAGTCATCTCTGCACTTGTAACTCTAACATAGTCATACACAATG
>NW_022944773.1:0-222 GCF_012274545.1 Fukomys damarensis | reverse complement strand
TCCTCCCACTTGGTGATCAGGATCGAACACAGGCAGCGCAACATGGACCTTACCATGTGTTGGTTTTTCCTGTTTGTAATTTTGAAAGGTAAATTATTTAGAGCAAAAGATACTGAGGGTGTGAGTGTAAACAGTGGACGTGTGTGACAGTTTCCTGGGCAAGATGTCTCTGTGTTTGCAGGTGTCCAGGCTGAGGTGCAGCTGGTGGAGTCCGGGGGAGGC
>NW_022944772.1:0-678 GCF_012274545.1 Fukomys damarensis | reverse complement strand
GGGGTGGATTCTTCTTTTAAAATATTTTTTTGATTTTGATATAATGAAGATATTCTTAAATATTATCTTCTAGAAGTTTTATCAAACTGCTTTTTATGTATAGGCACGTATTCTAATAGAATTGATTTTATGCATGATGTAAGATAATAGTCAACTTCAATTATTTTTCCAGGAAGGATATCTAACTGATCCAGCAGAACTGATAGGTAAATCCATCCTTTCCTGGCTGCTCAGTGAAAAATATTCTGATATCTAGAGAAAGCACACTGCACTATGCGATGAATGTAATGTTACTAATCATGGTTAGGGGTAAAGATTAGACTGTAAAGATGTGGTGAGAAGCAAGGAAGTCTGGGTAATGAATTATTTTGGTGGGAAAGGACAGCAGAATGGACAGGAAGAGGGACGCTAAGGTGTCTGTTGCTGGCCCAGTGTTCTGTTTCTTGATCTGGGAGGTGATTCCAAGGACTTTGGCATTATAATAACCAAGTTTTGCATTTAATATTTTAAATCTGCATGTTCTATTTCATTATATAAACTGGAAACATTTCATTTTTGGACAGATCTGCATAATCAATATTGATTTTTTAAATACCGAGTTTTCAGTATTGATTGATATTTTTCAATGACCTGGAGATGCAGCAGTAGACTAACATGTACTGTGATGCTCACACACAC
>NW_022944771.1:0-1690 GCF_012274545.1 Fukomys damarensis | reverse complement strand
GTATTGTGCCTTCATTTACAGCTGTGGGACATATTCTTCATTAAGTTTTGTGTCCCTTCCTAAGTTGGCAGTTTTGGACTGCAGTGATGGTATACTAAGTTCGAGGATAACGCTCATAGCCAATGTGCCTTGCTGGGTATTTTGAGATTCATCACATAAAGGAAAACATATCCATTCATATCTTTCATAAATTAATTTAGTAGACAGTTTATAATTTCTGTTAGGAAATAATCCTCAAAAGAAATCTGAATTAGTCTAAGAAAATGTATAACATGGTTTAATTACCAAGTTCTTCAGTTTCTGTTTTCTATATATTAGAATATGTATGAGATTAATGATAATTACAACTAAGTGAAAATATGATAGGTCTGTGTCCAAGTTTGTTTCTATATTATTAGCAGTGAAAGTTTGGTTAAGACATTTTTGTTTTACATGATCTTTTGTTTGCTATAAAATGGGTATAAAATCAGCTCTGCTCACTTTACTTTGCTTTTGAAAGGCTAAACTAAAGCACTGTGTAATATTTGCTAATCCTTAGTTACTAAATTAATTTCAAGTTGCAATTTTATTAAGAATATTATACTTTAATTATGTATCACATCTATTCCCTGTGCAAATAAACTCACTAGAAAGATACAAAGGACAATTAATCAAAAGTTAAATCAAGAAATACAGGATGAAATTTTAAGTCTAACTCTTATTTTCTAATTTTTTGTTACATTACAATTATTTCCTATGTGAGTGAAAATAGGACATTATCTACCCAGAAGAAGGCAACATGAAAGATGGAGGAAGGTAGGGAGAAGGAGAGAATAGGAGAGGAAAGAAGTAAGAAAGCAGGGAAAGAGCAAAGGAGGGAGAGAGACAACCTCAGTGCAAGACCATGGCTTCAACTCCAGTACCATTAAATAAAAAAAGACAGAGTATTGGGTATTTACGTGGTTAGAATGTCTATGTAAAAGAAGTGAGTGAGATTCAATCTTGATCTCAGGTAGTTCACAGACCATAAGTAATAAAATAGGGATGCCTATTTGCATATGATAAAAATTAAAAGTCTTAAGATGATGATGGTGGTAAATGTAAGAAGCTAATAGTGACTCTTCTTTATTGCCACTTCTGTGAGTTTGGAAAAGGAGAGGAGACAGACTCCATTGGCAAGTTTTCTATATGTGATGAGAAATTCCCAGTTGAATTGGATGGAAAGAGCCTCTTAATTTTTGCCTCAGCAATATGTTTCACAAAACACAGTTGTACAAGGTGCCCACGAAGAAATTATTATTGAAGAGCTGACTACCTATGACAAATGTACATTTTGAGTATAAAGACAAACTAGTGTGGTTCATCAAATATTTTCTCAGCATGTATCAGGACAGTAATATTTGCTATAAGGGGAGATAATACACAATTCTTACTTCTTATAGTCAGGAACATGGTGAAACTCTAGTGGATGTGGGTGATAAATCTTCAAATCTGTAGTGTGAACAAGTGTCCATTCCCAAACCTTTTTCATATATGCTGTGGATTTAATTTACTCTTCACCATCCTTATAGATGATGTCTTCCTTCTTTAAATATCTGCAACTGAGGCAAGTCCTCCATTCAATAAATAAAAGTAAGATGATTAACTGGCTTTGTCTTTTAGATTGTTTTAATTTTAATAGGAAATTGTGCTTGGATTTTGAAAGCTAAAG
>NW_022944770.1:0-231 GCF_012274545.1 Fukomys damarensis | reverse complement strand
GGCCAGAGACCCCAGTGAGACCACCGTGTTACATGACAGCCAACCAACTAACCATAGCTCAGAATATGGCTCAATTTAAACATTTTCTAAATGATCTTTGGACTGATATTTTCTGGTTTTCTCCCCACCCTCCTCCTATTACCTACATAGCTGACTAGATCACTAATGCATGGCTCCAAAAAACTTTATCAGATTTCACCCTGTCTGAAATCACAATCTTTACCTTTATAC
>NW_022944769.1:0-406 GCF_012274545.1 Fukomys damarensis | reverse complement strand
CGTCTCTCTTTAAGTGGTAAAATGTGTATGTATTCATCGGAAAGTAATCAAGGGGCTTCCTCCTCTATATGTCGCTAGCGCTCTCTTCTAACCAAAACACTTCCACAGCCCCCTCATCGCTTCCTGAATTCAATGTTTCTGCTTGCATCATCGGGGATGCCGTGATTAAAGCTTTCCAACATCCCTGCCATATATTTGTAAACAAGAGAGTAACCAAATGGAGAGCTCAAGTATAACTCTCAAATTTTGTAATTATGGGTGTGTTAAGGCACCATCTAACAGAAAAGAAGAAGTTGGGAAAAGTGTTTCTTTGGGAAAGGCCATTTGGAACATGTAAATTTTTAATAACTGTTTAGCCAACAAGATAGAGACATCAAGTGGAAATCTATAAACAGGCCACTGGATC
>NW_022944768.1:0-704 GCF_012274545.1 Fukomys damarensis | reverse complement strand
TGGTAACACTTGCCCCTCCAAAAAACAAAATGTATAATGTGTGTTTGTTTTGGGCTTTGAGACCCCTTAGTGAGACCCAAGGAAATACTTGTCCATTCTTTAGTAAAATTCCTTCTCCATGGTGCTATACCACCCCATGGTCAACAGAGACACTGGAGGATTCATAGAGTTGATGATGTTTTGCCCTGAGATAATGACCAAGGCTTCATGGACAGATTTTTTTGAATTCTGCTTAAGAATACTATCAGTGATATCCCCTGTAGTCACTTGAGACTTAAGTATTAAAAACATTTTTCCTATTGATAGAGGTCAATCTTGGATAGATTTAGATAAAATCAGCTTTTGTTTTTTTGTCTAATGGGGGTTAACCCTTTATGTCCCCCCCTTGAAATACTTTATAGTGTAATCCTACATGTGAACCCAGGCTCTTGAGCCAGAGTTCTGTTCACCTTTTCCTAGAGGAAGGGAAGAGAAATACTAACATTGGGAAGTGAAAGAACAATCAGGAGTGAAACAGACAAAGCGAAACACTTCAAGAACAGAACATATCAACCTGTGCAGAGAACAACTTCGACAAATTATGCTGTGCTCTCGTACCATGTAAACAGTTCTTGACATTCCAGTAAAAGGGGGTTTAACTGCAATCAATATTTTCGATAGCCCACTCATAACTTGAGACCACACATACCTGGCATCATGCGTCC
>NW_022944767.1:0-238 GCF_012274545.1 Fukomys damarensis | reverse complement strand
CGGGTCTCACCTTTTCCATCAGGCTTTTGAAAGAACCACCTCAGTTCAAACCCATTGCCATTGCCCCAACCCCCTTCTTTACCCCCACAACGCTGCTGCCCCCTCCTTTGGTAAGCCCCCCCAATTGATTGATATTTGTAACAGCACCTACCTGGTTAATGCTAATGACTCCTATGTTCTTTCCCCTAATGGCACCTATTTTGCCTGCTCTACTGGATTAACCCCTTTGTTGGTCCCG
>NW_022944766.1:0-210 GCF_012274545.1 Fukomys damarensis | reverse complement strand
GTGGTTCTGCTTAGAACTTCCTTTTCTACACCTATGGCTTCAAGTGTCTTGCCTATTTTATCTACTGGTAGATTCAATGTTTGTGTTTTAGTGTTTAGATCTTTGATCCATTTTGATTTTAATTTAGTACACAGTGAGAGATATGGGTCCAATTTCAAACCCAGGAATAGGGAATTCCCCTTTCAAAGAATTCCTCTTATACCTTGACTC
>NW_022944765.1:0-202 GCF_012274545.1 Fukomys damarensis | reverse complement strand
AAATAAAAGCATCGAACTTTGAAGACTACTTTTCTTAAGCACAAAGAACCTTTTGGTGTTCATTGGTGTTTGGTTAAGATGTTTCGTGTTTATGAAAAGAGATGCTTGTAATTCATGTAATGTCTTCAGCTCCTAAAACAAGAGTTAATAGACATAATATTTGTCCAAGTCAGTCATCTTTTAATGAAATACACTGACACAG
>NW_022944764.1:0-873 GCF_012274545.1 Fukomys damarensis | reverse complement strand
GTATCCAGCTTTTTTCTTAATTCAGTAGAAATGATTTCATAAGAATTCAGCTACCTACACACTTAGCCTGCAAATATTACCTGGAAACTAACAGTTCCAAATATGACTGGAATTCTGAACTAGGACAGTTCAGAGTTATTTTAGGTAGATAGAAGAATATGTTCAATTCTACCTATGAAAAGGCCTATTAATATGGCAAGTCTAAATTGTGGAATAATTTTAACAAGCATATGTATCATTCATATGTATAATAAATGAAATGGATTGGAATGTTGCAGAAATTAAGACAAATGTCCTGATGCCTCAAGAGAAATCGCAGTCAGGATCTCCTTCAGTATATCAGAATGCACAGAGATTTGAAGAGTCTTTCCTATATACTATAGCTATCTTCTCAGTTAGATATTAGTTCAAGCTCAGAATGATTTCTTAGTACTGAAAAGCAAAGTGGAAATCTAAAACATCAATTCATGAGGTAATTTGCCTATCAGCATTTCAATATTCATAACTAGAACGCAGCCTCACTGGATTAAATGTTAACAAAAATAATACACGGTCAGGATAAGCTGAAAGGCAACTTCGGTGCTCTAGAGCACTAATGGAGAATGGCAGCAGTTCAACGTATTCAAAGGACAAAGCGCTGTCATCCAGAGCTCAGCTTTTCTTCTCAGTAAGATGTGTGAGCAGGGACGGCATTGACGCATTTCTGGACACTTTACCTGAGCAATTGTAAACAACAAGGATGTTTGATTAATTTCAAGCTGTGGTATTAGGAGGGTGCTGGGAATATCCTGAAGGAGGCTGAAGAAATTCCTTCAGGGAAAAGCAGCATGTGCGTGGGGCCTCTATTCTACAAGGTGCCGTACACGTGGAGGA
>NW_022944763.1:0-2151 GCF_012274545.1 Fukomys damarensis | reverse complement strand
GTGAGTAACCTCAGAAGTCCCCTTGTGTAATCATCCAATAGTTCCCATTGATTCTGCTCCTCTAGGGAACCCTAAGCAACATGTAATCTATTCTGTTGTCTATAGTGTTTATGTTTTAAAGAAAAGAAATAGTTCATTTACTGAACATGTCATGTCTTGGGGTTATGATGTATATCCTAGTCAGCTTGTTACCCACAATGCCTAGGAATTTCAGGAGTCCCTCCTAGGACTGATTGATCATCAGGGAGAAAAGGGAAGGTGAGAAAGAGCAACACGGTAAAGTCAGTGCAAACCTAACCCATCTCCAGGACCTTTTTAAGGAGAGTGGACCTGATGCATTCTTTCACCTGACTACAGGATCAGCTAGTCACCTCTTTCCAGGTGGAACATTCCTGAAAGACCCATCACTCACTGTATGTGCAGTCCAGAGCCTGGCACATATCGGACTGAGTCCCTTAACAAATTACACCTTCACGCACATTCAGGGGACAAGCACTTAACCAAGTTAAAATATCATGCAACAAACAGCAATAGCAGGATTAAAACAAAAAGTGCAATAAAAGAAAGCCTGGCCGTATCCAAGACAATGGGGATTCTAGGACTTCAACACTCCAAGATAGGGTTTTTTAAACTATGTGAGATATATAATTGTTTATTAGCATTTTAATTGTTCTTATTATTATCCCTTAAAACAGAAAAAAAATCTCATTTATAAAATCACATAAAATCATTTAAAAGTAAGATAATGTAATATTTAACTAAATAGATAACTGAAACAAAAGAATTTAAGAAGAACAACAATGCAGCATCTGTGTGAAAGGGATCTATTAATTTTTGTTGTGCCTCTTGCTGTTAAAAATGAAGTTGAGTTTTGTTTTTTATTCATAGGAAGCTTTGTTTCAAATACTAATTATATGATTTACTTGTGACTAAGATAAAATAATGAATCATTATGGTTAATTTTATATGTTAATTCACAAGGATCATTAGTTATGAAGCTTCATTTCTACTATATTTTAGCAGCTTTTTAGATATATTTCCCCGTAGATTTGTTAAAGAAGCTATTTCTCCTTTAAATATTACAATATATTCAAATACTTATTTCATTTTACACATTATTTTAAATGGAGTTATTGAAAATTAATTATGCATGTAAACATATAAGTGGAATCTTGACCATTTCAATATTTTGCATTTAGGACAAATTGAATTTTTTTAATTAAAAGGAATTCTTTTAACCATCATCTTGTAGAATTTTATACAACTTTATTGTATAACTAAATACTATAAATGAAAAGAAAAAGTTTGTATTTTTCAGGACATCTAGGAAGACTTATTTTTAGAAATCGCTTGGTGCCAATAGTGGGAGAGGATTTCTACTACATGGGGGAATGAGTGTCAATAAATGGTTTGATATCAAGTTGGAAATATAGGCTAGAAATTTTAATAAACAAATAAAAATATATAAAATAAATTTTTGTAGACACTATTAAAATTTTTTCCTCTACATTCATATAAAAAGTACTAACAAGAGATGCTAAAGTTAAATTTTGAATGAATCTTTCATCACAGGGAATCGAATTTCTGTGCACAGCAATAAGTAGAGGTCGTTGGCAGGTACGAAGCACATTAGACAAACACAAGTGCTGAATGAGGCTACGATGCTTCAGCAGCTGGGAGAAAACCACCCTAGAATGTCTGCAGAAGTGACTGGGAGCCAAAGTGGAGAGTGTATATTTACAGTGCTCTCCTTTCAACGATGGCAAAAGGCATAATTTTGGAAGCCCTTATGAATAGAGAAGTTTCATAGCTATGTCCAACAGAACTTTGCAGACTTTAATGTGCACACCAGTTACTTGGAGATCCTGTTAAAATTCAGATTTTGATTCAAGAATTCTCAAGTGGAGCCAGAAATTTCACCTGCTAATGAGTTCCCAGATGGTGCCAGAACTGCCAATTCCCAAACCATGGCTCGAATAACAAGCCCAAATAGACCGATTTTGCTGCGGAATTGGAACACAATGGAGCTAATTTGAAAAATTCCTGACACAAAGGGAAAGAAACCTAGTGACAGTGAGGAAAGAGATAGAGAATAGCTGTCAGGAAGCTTACAAAGAATGAAGAGGTTAGGCACTTTGCCTGGATTTCAAA
>NW_022944762.1:0-542 GCF_012274545.1 Fukomys damarensis | reverse complement strand
AACAAACAAAACAGTTACATTTATCATTAGGATATTGTACCTTTACATGACATATCATGTTACCTGTTGTTTTCCCATAATCCTGCCCTCCCTTCAAACCCTTCACCCTTCCCTATTTGCAAAGACTTTGTTTCTTTCTATGTTTTCTTATTTTTTCCACATTTTTTCTTTTCCCTTATTTCCTTCCCCTCCCCTTCCCAATTCCCTTTTAGCCATTTTCTTTCTATTTCACCCTCTCAATTATACCAGTTGAACATTATTTACACTTTTAGTTTTTCACACTAGAGAAACTATTTGTTATTTATTTAAGTGTATCCTATTTATTTCACTTAAGAGTACAGCCTCGATGTGCAACCATTTAGCTATAAATGTTTCTAGTTTCTCATTCCTTATGGCTGAGTAGTACTCCATTTTATAGAAAAAAACACATCTTTTTTCCTTCTCCAATTGATGGGCATTTGGGTTGTTTCTAAGTTTTCGCTATTATAAACTGTGTTGTTATAGATATGGGTACACATATATCACTGTAGTATGATATTTTT
>NW_022944761.1:0-287 GCF_012274545.1 Fukomys damarensis | reverse complement strand
AATTTGAGAAGTGCTGCTGGACCATCCCCAAAATGTCAGCATTGCCGACTGAAGACCAAGAAGGAAATCCCCCAACTTCCAGATGCCGCCATCAAGAGAAAGAATGTATTACGGTAGCCGGGCTGAGCTTCACAGGAGGGCAGACAGCCGCGGAAACGTTTGGGGCCGGAGAAGCTGTTGGCATTTCGGCACTGTAGCACTAACATATTACAGAGTCATCATTTTGTTTAGTTTTTGGAAAAGTAATCTCCTTATTTTGCTGGGAAAGTTTACATGGAAATAAAAAT
>NW_022944760.1:0-416 GCF_012274545.1 Fukomys damarensis | reverse complement strand
AATTACCAAAAAATGGATAAATATGGACTTGTGAAGGGCAACAAAAGATCTAATATTGCTGTAGTTAAAGAGTCCAGGAAGAAGAGAAGGGAAGTGAGCAGCAGGAAAGGAATGTAAAGAAATGCTAAAACTAAAATAGTACTCAAGATCCTAAGGGGACACTTAACAATGTGAAATAGGAAGAAAAGGACCAAAGGTGTAGGGACAGTGAGAAGGATAGGGAAAGGGGAAAAAGGGGAAAGGAAAAAAATAATGGAAAAATGTAAAAATGGAATTAAAGTGTTTGAAGGTGGGGAGGGGAGGAGGGGCTGAAGGGAGGGCAGGGACAAGGGGAAAAAATGAGAATCAAGACATGGCATGTAAAGGTACAAGATCCCAGTAATGAATGAAACTGTACTGTCTACCTAGAATGCACC
>NW_022944759.1:0-279 GCF_012274545.1 Fukomys damarensis | reverse complement strand
GAAGGAAAGGAGGGAGGTAGGGAGGGAGGGAGGACAGAAGGAATATTTGTACACAAATATTTAAAGGAGCTTTATATAGCAAAACAGTAGAAATGATCCAAGTATCCTATGTCGGGTGCATGGTTAAACAAAGCAGGATGTGGAATACTCCAAAGCACTACAAAATGACATACTTTTGATACATGTAACAATTTTGCTTATGCTACATGCATCAGGTAGCCTTAAGAGATTATTTACAGTATAATTGGATTTCTGTTATTTGAGGGATGAAGAAGAGTT
>NW_022944758.1:0-322 GCF_012274545.1 Fukomys damarensis | reverse complement strand
AGGAAGAAGGGACCAAAGAAAGGTCTTCTGCCCAGGAAAACTGGCAGGAAGGGTTCTCTGAGCAAGGGTGGCCTGACTGCCTGCACCAACCACACTGGTTGGACTTCCGCAAGGCTCCCTACAAAGTTATTTCCAAAAGTGGTGGCCAGGCCTGGGTGGTTGTACCCTAGACTTCTCAGCATCTCTCAGAAGTTGGTGGCTGTGACTTTGGTCTCCCACCCTGGACTTCTTTGACTTTCTAGGTTTTTTTGTGACTGGTTCTGGGGAGACCTGCCCACAGCTACTGGTTGTTTCTGGGCCTGGTGAAACTTTCCCTGGGCTC
>NW_022944757.1:0-490 GCF_012274545.1 Fukomys damarensis | reverse complement strand
CAAGATCCCAATGATGAATGTAACTGTACTGCATACCTGAAATGTACCAATAAACTCAATGAGGAAAAAAAAATCTGCTATCGCCTATTACCACAACAGTAGCCCAGTGCCCAGCAATGAACAGTGTGCTTGGTGGCCAGTTCTTGAATGATGTATAAATGAATCACTGTGACTTCAGGTCTTCATTCAGTCAGTCAGTGACTACCAACTGTCTCCTGAATGGTTTTAGGGTTTTGTTGTTGTTGGAAGGTAAAATAGAGACCCAAGCAAGCAAAACTCTTTCTCCTTGTGGAGGATGAACAGAACTAAAAATAAACTATTACATGGAATGGTAGAAAGCAATGATTGTCATGAGGGAAAAGATAAAGCAGGGAAGAGAATCAGAACCAGGAAGCTGAACCGAAGTTTAAATGGTGTAATTAAAGTAGTGACAACTACTTCCTAACAACGCCCATCAGGCACTGCCAAACTCATTCAGGAAGAATATATA
>NW_022944756.1:0-218 GCF_012274545.1 Fukomys damarensis | reverse complement strand
TTGTAGCTGCAATGATGCCCCATGGCCGATGCTGGGGCCGCCTTAACCTTTCTCTTCACAGGATACTCCAACTAGTAGCAGAGTCCTTGTTTCCAGCCATTTCAAGGACCCAACACTTCCAACATGATTGCGACGGGGTGTACCAAGATTTCACCACAAACTCAAGGCTGGGGGAGCACACCTGTGACCACTGAAGGAATCTCAAACACAATTAGATC
>NW_022944755.1:3357-4734 GCF_012274545.1 Fukomys damarensis | reverse complement strand
TGTAGGTCTCTGCCTGGCAGAGATTGAGACACTGTTGTGAGGCACTTTTACCACAGAAACCCTTCAGTCCTAAGAGACTGCCTAGCAGCTCTGAGTGCATACAAGCCTCCAGAACACTGTATACTTGGGGATAGTTTCTGTTTGACGTTAGAACACGAACGCACATTTCAGTGGGCTTCTGAAGTTTAAAGTGCAGTTTTCCACAGCAAACAGCTTCTGTCTCCGCTTGGCCATTTAAAGCGAAAGCGGTCAGTTTCATGAATGTGAAGCACTCCACAGAGAAAGGTGCTGCTCCTCTGATTTTATAAGTGAAGTCCACATCTTATGCGAAGTACAACTGTATTCCTTTGTGTTTGTAGGCCTCTGCCTGGCAGAGATTGAAACACTGCTGTGAGTTCCTTTTCCAGTGGGAAACAGCTTCTTTCGCTGCTTAGCCGTTTAAAGCGAAAGCGGTCTGTTTCATGAATGTGAAGCACTCCACAGAGAAAGGTGCTGCATCTGTGTGAGTTTACCAGTGAAGTCCACGTCTTATGTGGAGCACAACTGTATTCCTTTTTGTTTGTAGGTCTCTGCCTGGCAGAGATTGAAACACTGTTGTGAGGCACTTTTAGCAGAGAAGCCCTTCAGGCCTAAGAGTGTGTCTAGCCGCTCTGAGTGCACACAAGCCTCCAGAACTCTGTATACTTCTGGATAGGTTCAGTTTGACATTAGAACACAAACGCACTTTACAGCGGGCTTCTGCGGTTTAAAGTGCAGTATTCCCCGGGAAACAGCTTCTCTCGCTGCTTAGCCATTTAAAGCGAAAGCAATCAGTTTCATGAATGTGAAGTAGTCCACAGAGAAAGGTGCTGCAACTCTGTTAGTTTACCAGTGAAGTCAACATCTTATGTAGAGTACAACTGTATTCCTTTTTGTTTGTACGTCTCTGCCTGGCAGAGATTGAGACACTGTTGTGAGGCACTTTTAGCAGAGAAGCCCTTCAGGCCTAAGAGAGTGCCTAGCATCTGTGAGGGCACACAAGCCTCCAGAACTCTGTATACTTGGGGATAAGTTCAGTTTGACATTAGAAGACAAACGCAATTTGCAGAGGGCTTTTGCATTTTAAAGTGCAGTTTTCCTCAGGAAAAAGCTTCTCTCGCCGCTTAGCCGTTTAAAGTGAAAGTGGTGACTTTCATGAATGTGAAGTACTCCACAGAGAAAGGTGCTGCAACTCTGTGAGATTACCAGTGATGTCCACCTCTTATGGGGAGGACAACTGTATTCCTTTTTGTTTGTAGGTCTCTTCCTTGCAGAGATTAAAACACTGTTGTGAAGCACTATTAGCAGAGAAGCCCTTCAGTCCTAAGAGAGTGCCTAGCAGCTCTGAGTGCACACAAG
>NW_022944755.1:918-3053 GCF_012274545.1 Fukomys damarensis | reverse complement strand
AGCAGAGAAGTCCTTCAGTCCTAAGAGAGTGCCTAGCAGCTCTGAGTGCACACAAACCTCCAGTACTCTGTATACTTGGGAATAGGTTCAGTTTGACGTTAGAACACAAACGCACTTTGCGGAGGGCTTTTGTGGTTTAAGGTGCAGTTTTCCTCAGGAAACAGCTTCTCTCGCCTCTTAGCCGTTTAAAGCGAAAGCGGTCAGTTTCATGAATGCGAAGTACTCTACAGAGAAAGGTGCTACAAGTCTGTGAGTTCACCAGTGAAGTCCACAACTTATGTGGAGTACAACTGTATTCCTTTTTGTTTGTAAGTCTCTGCATTGCAGAGATTGCAACACTATTGTGAGGCACTTTTAGCAGAGAAGCCCTTCATTCCTAAGAGAGTGCCTAGCATCTCTGAGTGAACACAAGCCTCCAGAACTCTGTATACTTGGGGATAGTTTCAGTTTGACCTCAGAACACAAACGTACATTGCAGATGGCTTCTGTGGTTTAAAGTGCAGTTTTCCATGGGAAACAGCTTCTCTTGCTGCTTAGCTGTTCAAAGCGAAAGCTGTCAGTTTCATGAATGTGACGTACTCCACAGAGAATTGTGGTTCAATTCTGTGAGTTTACCAGTGAAGTCCACCTCTTATGTGCACCACAACTGTATTCCTTTTTGTTTGTAGGTCTCTGCCTGGCAGAGATTTAAACACAGTTTTGAGGCACTTTTAGCAGAGAAGCCATTCAGGCCAAAGACAGGGCCTAGCATCTCTGAGTGCACGCAAGCCTCCAGAACTCTGTATACTTGGGAATGGGTTCAGTTTGACGTTAGATCACAAATGCACTTTGCAGAGGGCTTCTGCGGTTTAAAGTGCAGTTTTCCCCGGGAAACAGCTTCTCTCGCCACTTAGCCATTTAAAGCGAAAGCAGTCAGTTTCATGAATGTGATGTACTCCACAGAGGAAGGTGCTGCAACACTTTGAGTTTAGCAGTCAAGTCAACATCTTATATGGAGTACAACTCTATTCCTTTTTGTTTGTAGGTCTCTGCCTGGCAGAGATTGAGACACTGTTGTGAGGCACTTTTACCAGAGAATCCCTTCAGGCCTAAGAGAGTGCCTAGCTGCTCTGGGTGCACACAAGCCTCCACAACACTATATAATTGGGGTAGGTTCAATTTGACGTTAGAACACAAACGCACTTTGCAGAAGGCTTCTGGGTTTTAAAGTGCAATTTTCCCTAGGAAACAGCTTCTCTCGCCGCTTAGCCGTTTAAAGTGAAAGCGGTCAGTTTCATGAATGTGAAGTACTCCACAGAGAAAGGTGCTGCAACTCTTTGAGTTTACCAGTGATGTCCACCTCTTATGGGGAGGACAACTATATTCCTCTTTGTTTGTAAGTCTCTGCCTGCCAGAGATTAAAACACTGTTGTGAGGCAGTTTTAGCAGAGAAGAGCTTCAGTCCTAAGATAGTGCCTAGCAGCTCTGAGTGCACACAAGCCTCCAGAACTCTGTATACTTGGGGATTGGTTCAGTTTAACGTTAGAATGCAAACACACTTTGCAGAGGGCTTCTGCCGTTTAAAGTGCAGTTTTCCAAGGGAAACAGCTTCTCTCGCGGCTTAGCCGCTTAAAGCGAAAGCCGACACTTTCATGAATATGAAGCAGTGCACAGAGAAAGGTGCTGCACCTGTGTGAGTTTACCAGTGAAGTCCACATCTTATGTGAAGTACAACTGTATTCCTTTTTGTTTGTAGGTCTCTGCCTGGCAGAGATTGAAACACAGTTTTGAGGCACTTTTAGCAGAGAAGCCCTTCAGGCCTAAGCGAGTGCCTAGCATCTCTGAGTGCACACAAGCCTCCAGAACTCTGTATACTTGGGGATTGGTTCAGTTTAACGTTAGAATGCAAACACACTTTGCAGAGGGCTTCTGCCGTTTAAAGTGCAGTTTTCCAAGGGAAACAGCTTCTCTCGCCGCTTAGCCGTTTAAATCGAAAGCGGTCAATTACATGAATGTGAAGTACTACAGAGAGAAATGTGCTTCATCTCTGTGAGTTTTCCAGTGAAGTCCACCTATTATGTGGACCACAACTGTATTCCTTTTTGTTTGTAGGTCTCTGCCTGGCAGAGATTGAAACACAGTTTTGGGGCACTTTT
>NW_022944755.1:0-532 GCF_012274545.1 Fukomys damarensis | reverse complement strand
GAGTGCACACAAGCCTCCAGAACTCTGTATATTTGGGGATAGGTTCAGGTTGACGTTAGAACACAAATGCACTTTGCAGCGGGCTTCTGCGGTTTAAAGTGCAGAATTCCCCGAGAAACAGCTTCTCTCGCTGCTTAGCCTTTTAAAGAGAAAGCAGTCAGTTTCATGAATGTGAAGTACTCCACAGAGAATGGTGGTGCAACTCTGTTAGTTTACCTGTGAAGACAACATCTTATGTGGAGTACCACTGTATTCCTTTTTGTTTGTAGGTCTCTGCCTGGCACAGATTGAGACACTGTTGTGAGGCACTTTTAGCAGAGAAGCCCTTCAAGCCTAACTAGCAGCTCTGAGTGCACACAAGCCTCCAAAACTCTGTATACTTGGGAATAGGTTCAGTTTGACTTTAGAACACAAACGCACTTTGCAGCGGGCTTCTGCGGTTTAAAGTGCAGCTTTCCCCGGGAAACAACTTCTCTCGCCTCTTAGCCGTTTAAAGCGAAAGCGGTCAGTTTCATGCATGTAAAGTACTCCA
>NW_022944754.1:0-241 GCF_012274545.1 Fukomys damarensis | reverse complement strand
TACCTGTTGATGAGAATGTTGATGTGATAGCTAGTGCTCCGTCAGCCATCCTGGTCCATGTGGGGACTTTGTCCAGTGAATGACAAGAAAGAAAAATGCTGTCACTTTTTATATTTTTATGTTCTTTTTCATAATTATACTATTCCTCATTTAGTTTCACTTGCATAATAATTTTGATTTTTGTCTAAGATACTATTTTCTAAATCCTTCTATTAAAAACTAACTTTAATTCTAACCACTG
>NW_022944753.1:0-202 GCF_012274545.1 Fukomys damarensis | reverse complement strand
CAACACGGCAGTGTCCCCACGGGGGAAAGGGCGCTGCTGAGTGAGGACACCCGAGGGGCCAGGTGGTCGAGGCGGCATGCCAGGGACGTCTTGATACTGCGACGGGTTACATTCCAAACCCTCCAAATAGCTCCCAGATTCAGCAAATAAAAAAACTTACAGGACACCCAGCTCAATTTGAACGCGATGAATGATGAACAAT
>NW_022944752.1:0-238 GCF_012274545.1 Fukomys damarensis | reverse complement strand
GATGTGCCGAACGAACTTTGCAGCAGCCAAAAGAGAGGGAAATGATTCTGTAAGTTTGCTTTGCTTAGTGGGAGGAGGCAGAGAAAGCACCATACAGGTGGCAGCTGCCTGTTGGGTTCCAGAGGCTGTATTCTAAGAGACTACATCCAGAGTAGTAATGAGAAGTTTAGAAATATGGGGTGGAATTGTGTGGGACTAACAATTCAATGACAGATATTTGGGCTCACATGTCTGCCTC
>NW_022944751.1:0-935 GCF_012274545.1 Fukomys damarensis | reverse complement strand
GGTCCGAGGGAAACAAATGCAGGATGGCCCACCACAGTGCAGCTTGTCAGAGGTCCAGGTGTGGCCCTGGAAAGGATTTGTCCAAGTGACAGACGTCGATGCTGGGATTGAAAGGAGAGTTTGAAAACTTGGACACATCTGGTGCACTCCAGCAGCAATGATGACTTTAATTTTTATAAAAATGAGGGAAATGTGAAGTTGAAAATAACTCTTCTCAAACAAGGATGTGTCTGCAGTAGCAGATACTCGGATGGTGATTAAGCTTTTCAAAAACAGTCATAGATGTTCAGAATGCTTTCAGTGCTCAGGAAGTAGTTCTGGAGAAAAATACACTGCAGCACAAGAGTGAATACAGCAGGCCCGAGTGTCAGGTGTCGTCGGTGGCTGGACAGAAATGACAGTGCCCTGCCCTTCCTTCTGCTGCAGCAGGCCACACTGCAAAGGACAGTAAGGGAGTCCTGGGGGTGGGGGAAGGAAGGCATGGCCAGGGACAATGATTCCTGCCTCTGGCCAGTGCCACTGACCACTCTTGACCTAAATGAAAATGGCCAGGTGGAAAGTAAGACTCAGACTTATTTTCCACTCTTAGTCTCGATCTCAAAATAGGAAAACAAGTTTTTGCATCAGATGAAATTAGAAAATGTTAGACAGTTGTTGCAGAAGGTCACCAGTATGAATTACTATTTCCCAAGGAAGCCTTGCGTCGTCTTCTGTGCTGCAGAGCAGATGTTCAGCTGAGGTCAATCTAGGAAACTTGTTGAGAGTTCTAGGCCTTGCTGTTCAATGTTTCCTTGTAGTCTCACATGTTTTTTTTTGAGACGGAGCCTTACTGTGTAGCCCAGGCTGGCCTTGAATTCACCGTGTAGCGCAGGCTGACCTCGAGCCCCCCGAGTGCTGGCATGATAGGCATACACCACCACTCCCGGTTCAGACAT
>NW_022944750.1:0-217 GCF_012274545.1 Fukomys damarensis | reverse complement strand
ATCCCCAGCCCCTTGAATACATTTTTGTTTTTATAATTCATAATTCATGTTCATATTGGACATGTTTATGCAAATGTCCCATATATACCTCCATATTAAAAACCCTTGAAGCTGAATATTAATTTCTTTCTGGTTGCTGTGGTCTATTTCTTGATGAACAGAATTGCTATCTACTGTGGTTTACAAAAGCAGGGAGACTTTCTTGATTCCTCTTTAT
>NW_022944749.1:0-288 GCF_012274545.1 Fukomys damarensis | reverse complement strand
TGTTTAGTGATTTTCCTAGACTACTTCTCTAAATTCCTTATTTTTTGCCATGTGAGTCCACTGAAGTCTCAACCTGTTTACTGAGTGGTCAATAATAACTGGACAGAGATTTCCTTAAATTCTTTGAATCAGTAACTCTCCATCCCTTGTGAAGGTGGTCTGTGCACTTCTTCAACACTTAAGCAGGCAGTTTACAAGTTGTCCATAACTCTCACTTTTTACTTGTACAAAGATTCAAGATATTCTAGTGGTTACAACTTACTATATATTCTCAAGTCTCGGGGGGGG
>NW_022944748.1:0-252 GCF_012274545.1 Fukomys damarensis | reverse complement strand
CTGGTAAGCACAGAGTGTTTCCCTGGTGATGGTGTGGCCTATGACGGGGACACTGCCAGCCTGAGAGAAGACCAGATGAGACTCCAGGTAGGATTTGTACCGAGCACAGGTCGGGACCGGATGCAGCTTGGCTGGGGGGGCGGTGGCACCTGCCTTGCAAGCGCCAGGCGGGAGTTCAAAGTCCAGCAATGGAAAAAAGCTGGAACCCTGAATGTGCGTCACCTTCACAGGGTTGTAAAGCGGAAGAATTGT
>NW_022944747.1:0-571 GCF_012274545.1 Fukomys damarensis | reverse complement strand
TTTTTAATCCTCTACTTTCAGATATATTTCTATATTTTTATAATACTATGTATGATAAACATGTTTGTACATACCTCTCTACACATATGACTACTGCTTAAGAATACTCTGTAATTATCAAGTCTGCTAATAGAACAGTCTATATTGCTGTCATGATCTCTCTATGTAAGCATGAATCTATTGGTACAGCTTCAATGGATTGAAACAATAATGTTTTCTTCGCATATCACTGTGTGTGCATTTTAAAATTACAGGCTAATCTTTGGAAAAACAGATTAAAACAGAGCTTCAAATTTCTGTTATGGAAAAAATTAGTTTTATTTTGGTTTTTGAGGTCAATACAGTTTAAGCACTAAGATCATTTCAGCATCAAGTAACAGCTTGTAGATTTTCAGATGAGGTGTTACTAAAAGGCAAAACTTTCTTCCAGCTGTTTGGCAGTTGCTAGATAATGGATACAAATGGAGGACTGTATGACAAGGAAGATAATATTGTGCTGACTTCATATCACAAGATTAGCAAACAAAAAAGGACAAAAACTATACACCAACATTGTGCAATTTCAGTATTA
>NW_022944746.1:0-373 GCF_012274545.1 Fukomys damarensis | reverse complement strand
GATTTTAACATGAAGGTTTTCAGTTTTGGGCCATTTAATATGATGTTGGCTGTTGGTTTTTCAATGCTTTTTCTGCATCTATCAAGAGGGTCGTATGGTTTTTGCCCTTGACTCTGTTAATATAGTGCATTACATTTATTGACTTACGTATGTTGAACCATCCTTGCATCCCTGGAATAAATCCGACTTGGTCAGGATGTATGATCTTCTTGATGATCCTCTGGATTCTGTTTGCTAGTATCTTATTAAGGATTTTTGCATCTATATTCATTAAGGAGATGGGTAGTTCTCTTTTTAGTTGTATCTTTCACTGGTTTGGGAATCAAAGTGATACTTGCTTCCAGGAATTAATTTGGAAGTATAGCTTCCCTTT
>NW_022944745.1:0-342 GCF_012274545.1 Fukomys damarensis | reverse complement strand
AACCCTAACGCTATCCCTGATCCTCGAGGAGGGACTTACATTCCTACATCATTCCTAAAACTCAGAGTCCAATGAATGCAAAGCCTTTCCCTCCTTCACACACGTCACTGCACAGGGAGTCCAATGGGGAATCGTTCCTATCCCCTAAATGTACCTCTGACACTATGCGATGGCCCATCACTCCCTATTCTGCCAAGGCGGCAAGGCTCCAGTCCGAGGGAAAACCACGGCACGTCCTAGCATCACAAACGGCATTGCCCTCACCTTACCTCTCAAGCTCAAATTGTCTGCTGTGTGAATTCCTTCCGTGTCATGCTCGCCTGTCCTAACCCTAACCCTAAC
>NW_022944744.1:0-291 GCF_012274545.1 Fukomys damarensis | reverse complement strand
AGTGTCTCACAACAGTGTTTCAATCTCTGCCAGGCAGACTCCTACAAACGAAAAGGAATACAGCTGTACTCCACATAAGAGGTGGACTTCACTGGTAAACTCATAGAGTTGCAGCACATTTCTCTGTGGAGTACTTCATATTCATGAAACTGACCGCTTTCGCTTTAAACGTCTAAGCGGCGAGAGAAGGTGTTTCCCGGGGAAAACTGCAACTTAGGCTGCAGAAGCCCTCTGCAAAGTGCGTTTGGTTTCTAAAGTCAAACTGAACCTATCCCCAAGTATACAGAGTTC
>NW_022944743.1:0-222 GCF_012274545.1 Fukomys damarensis | reverse complement strand
CTTGACTTCTCCTCTGGGTGTAGAATGTATTCCTTCTGGCTTTTGTAGGTGTGAGTAGACCTGAAGCTAGAGAACCTGGAAAGGAATGATTAATGCTTTTGTTGTTCTTTCCAGTTGGACCAGTTTGAGCTTTTAGAGCTGCTGGATTTTGTCTCTGAACTTTTTCAAGCTTTAATATCTTCCTACGAAAGAAATCCTTTTATTTATGTGTCTCAAGAATCA
>NW_022944742.1:0-231 GCF_012274545.1 Fukomys damarensis | reverse complement strand
ACCCCAGAGAAACTATTCGGTATTTGCACATGTGTGATTTATTTATTTGCCTTACGAGTATATTCCATCAAGGGACATTTGGAAGGGCAAGCCAGGCTGACTATGCTACTTCTGATAATTCCACCCATTGAGCCAATTGCATTGTTCTGTTCAGTGTGTCGTCTTCCTTCAATGTAAACATGAGATGGCCAGGTCTGGAATTTTGAGTGAGGAACTAGATATTGAGGATAT
>NW_022944741.1:0-248 GCF_012274545.1 Fukomys damarensis | reverse complement strand
GAGAAATGTAAAAGGCCACACACTTCCTAGACTCAAGGGAGGAAAATTGAAGAACTTTCCTTAGAGCTGAGAACCCTGCCTAGAAAATTTTTGTGGTGGTGTTCACATTATTCTTCATGATTTTCACAGTTCATCCAACTAGACTCTAAAGATAATGAACTTTCTTTTGTGTAAATAAGATGTTGTTTTCAAAATAGTCCACATGCTGCCTCATAGAACATGTTTAAGTAAATGCAAAGGAAGAAGTT
>NW_022944740.1:0-208 GCF_012274545.1 Fukomys damarensis | reverse complement strand
GGCTAAGCGGCGAGAGAAGCTGTTTCCCGGGGAAATCAGCACTTTAAACGGCAGAAGCACACCGCAAAGCGCCTTTGTGTTCTAACGTCAAACTGTAGCTATTTCCAAGTATACAGAGTTCTGGAGGCTTGTGTGGACTTAGAGGTGCTAGGCACTCTCTTAGGGCTGAAGGGCTTCTCTGCTAAAAGTGCCTCACAGCAGTGTTTCA
>NW_022944739.1:0-207 GCF_012274545.1 Fukomys damarensis | reverse complement strand
TTTGTTTTAAAACAAGTTCCAGGCATTAAGAGAAACATATATGCCTCAGAAATGAACAAGTGAATATCTATAAATATTTTCCTTTGATGTTTTCATTATTTTCACACAGTTATTTGAAGAAAAGAAAAAAATATGACTACAAGCCTTGGAAAAGTATATTTCTCATGAAATGGGGACAAAAAAATATAAAAGATTATTAAATGCCTA
>NW_022944738.1:0-211 GCF_012274545.1 Fukomys damarensis | reverse complement strand
AAAACCACTATAAATGGTTTTTTGTGTTGTCATAGTTTTTCATTTCAGTTAAACAGAAGTTAGCCTGCAAGGTCATATGGTAAGTGAATGTTTAGCTTTATAAGAAACTACTGAAGTGTTTTCCATAGTGGCTGTACCATTTTGTACCTTCCCATGTGTGATGGTTCGCATCTAGATGTCCCCTCAAAGTCTCATGGGGTCATAGGGCTTT
>NW_022944737.1:0-244 GCF_012274545.1 Fukomys damarensis | reverse complement strand
AATATCATTGGCCGTTAGAGAAATGAAATCAAAATAATCTCTGAGATTCTGTTTTAACTCCAACAAGAATGGGTATTATCAAGAGCTCCTAAAACAAATTTCTAGCCATGTTATGGCCAAAAAAGAAAGCATTCTAAGAGACTGGGATTTAGCTCAGTGGTTCTGGTGCCTCCCTCGCAAACATGAGGACCAGAGTTCAATTCCCGGTACCAAAAAAAAAAAGAAGAAAGCCTTCTATATTGTT
>NW_022944736.1:0-694 GCF_012274545.1 Fukomys damarensis | reverse complement strand
GTACTAATAATACAGTTCTACAGCCTACATGGATTTCAGGCAAAAAGATAGATAAGCAACTTAGCAGCCAAGTAAATTCACCAAGTGTGTTGCTATTGTGTTGAAGACTTTGGAAAGACAGTGAACCAAATGAGGGATTAAGAAATTAGGATTTACTTTAAAAAATATGGATTTTTACATGCATTAGTCACTTTCCCATTGCTGAGACAAAATACCTGGCACCTGCAAGGTAAAGAAAGAGAGGGTTATTCCTGTTTTTGGTTTCTAGAGGATTCAGTTCATGATTGGTTGGTTCTAAGGCAGAAAGAGCAGATCAGAAAGGCACGGCAGAGGAAAACTGCTCAACCCATGGAAATCAGGAACTAGAGAAAAAAGGGAAGAGCTGGGGACAAGAATACACCCTTTAAGAGCATCTCCAGTGACCTGTCTCTTCTGAGCAAGCCCTTCCTCTAAAAAATGTGACTTTTGGGGAACATTTTAGATCTAAACCATAACATTTTCCCCCAGCCCCTAAAAAGCTCATGTCCATTTCATTATGCAAAGTGTATTTAGCCCATCTCTTAAGAGTTGCTGAAATCATAAGAGTTCCATGGGCCAGGGACTTACTTAGCTCAGTGGTGCTGCTTTTGCCTCACAAGCGCAAGGTCATAAGCTGGATCCCTGGTACTGAGAAAAAAAAAAAAAAAAAAAAAAA
>NW_022944735.1:0-1967 GCF_012274545.1 Fukomys damarensis | reverse complement strand
AAAACTGCAATTTGGTTCCACCACATCCTGACTACTACAGTATAGTTTTCTTTATTCTTTCATTTACCCCTTCCCCATTCTTTTATTATACATAAAGTGTCTGGTGTATGTGCTCAAACATACTGAATTTTTAAAACATTCAATGGCCAACAGTGTTTCGATTGACATCGAGTGGAGACAGGATGGGGAGATACTGGTCCTGTGAAAACAGGCCCCTCCCATCAGTGGTGTGCACATCAGCTCTTTTTGCTCTCACTGTTTTAACATAAAAGACAACAAGGTAAAAATTCTTGCATACCTTGATTGGAGAATTTTAATGTTTTTCATTTATCATTGTAAAACTAAGCACAATTTTATAACTTCTTTGTATGTAGCTGTAACATGTAGGGCAATTTGTCTTTATGTAGGACTAAATTAATCTTCAAAAGAAAAAGAGTCCTAGATAGTTTTCCTTTTAAGTCAAGTGCCTTGTTTAAATAATCTTGTTTAAAAAGAAATACCCTGTCCACCCACATGTAGATGCATATATGCTCTTATTGGTTGTATCTCCTTGATCCACTGTTCCTTTTTGCAATGTAACTCATTTCTATTGGTTAGACATTCTAGTTGCCTATTTCTGTGTATGAAAATATTACATGACCTAATGACATGAAGCAAGCGTTTCATTTTTCTTACAATTCTGTGGGTCACAAATATGGGAAAGGCTTGGCTAGGTGGCTTGCTGTGGTTGTACATAATGTCAGCAAGGATGCCTGGAGCTGGAGGATGCACTGTTAAGATGGATCACTCTTGTATTTGACGACTGTGTTGGAAGTTTGGTACAGTTGGAGGAAGTGTGAACACTTCTCCGTAAAGTCGATCAATCCGGTATCCTAAGCTTTATCATAGGAAGATAATCTCAGGGTAGCTGACCTTTTTACAGAATGTGCTTGTCACTTCTCAAGCAGATAATGCTCCACCTTTGAGTCTAATTTCATTGGGGTACTGTCTTGCAGTCAGGATGTGGTTCTGACGAGGAAGTCCAGATGAGTGTGAGTCTCAATGTGAATGGTTCCTTGAGTATAATACCTCTTAGGAGCCACAAAAAGTAGTATTTGTCCCCTATCTCCTCCAAACTCAACATATAATTGTGGTAAAGGCACCAGATGAGTGCAATAACTCTCCAATTCAAAAAGCAAGAAATCAAAAACAACAACAAAAAAAAATAAAAAGGGCTGGGGATTTAGCTCGGTGGTTCCACCGCTTGCCTCGCAAGCACAAGGCCCTGAGTTTGATCCCCAGTAGAGGAAAAACAAAAAAACAACAACAACAGAAAAGCAAAAAGTAAGAAGTAGAGGCCGGGATTTAGCTCAGTGGCATTGCACCTGCCTTCCAAGTACAATGTCCTGAGTTTGACCCCCAGCACCCCTCCTCAATCAGTTACCAGTCCCTAACGGTTCTGAAGTCCAACTGAGAACTTTCACCAGTCCCTCCCTGGGGACCCAGTCCTGCCCCTTGGGAGTAACTTCTCTGAAGGTCCTGCGTCTTTGTAGTTTTCAATCTGTCCTCACACTTAGCTTTCCATTTCCCTAAGAAACTGCTTATGTTAGCAGCTGAGTGAGATTCTGGGCTTCCCTCTGTACCACAGAAGTTGGGGACTATATTTTAGAATTTTGTACTGTCTCCTTTCTTTTTGCTGTCAATGCCACTCAATACAGAGTTTTGTGGGTTTTCCAAGAAGCTTACCGGACTTCATTCTGCCAGAAAGAATCCATACTGCATGTGGTTTTGGGAGGGACATCTATATACAAGCCATAACAGTGGTTCTACTCTGGCATCTAGTCTATGGGGAATTGATGTAATGGGTACAGAGATTCAATTTTGCAAGACAAAAAAGGTGAAGGTGATAGATTTTGTGTTCTGTATGTTTTATTACATTTTTTAAAAAGCCAAAACAAAACCAAAAAACTAGCAGTTCTTTTTTTTTT
>NW_022944734.1:0-224 GCF_012274545.1 Fukomys damarensis | reverse complement strand
AAACATCTTCAATGTGAGAGGACACCTGTGCCATATCAAAGAAAGTTGTCTGTGGGAACTCTTCTCACTACCATGATTTGTACACTACAGTTGAAATATGCTTTCTATGCACACAGAGTTAAAACTAGACTGAGATGCCTCTATGGTTCACAACCTGAGCTGTTATGATGTCACAAATGACTTGTCTCCTAGCAATGACTGTGTCAAATATGCACAGTTTTTTT
>NW_022944733.1:0-262 GCF_012274545.1 Fukomys damarensis | reverse complement strand
GCCCTTTAAAAAAACAGAAGAAGCAGAGTGAGTGGAAGATGGCTGGGAAAGGTGTAAATGTTTTTTGTAGGATCTTCAGGAAAGTTTGGCATTGTGAACAGATACAATATTAGCATGGGGACAAGGCTGGCAAGTTTGAGAGCAATGCCTTGAATAGCGTAGGTGAAGTGTAAGGGCCTGAGACTAGGGAAGTGCTTGATAGGTACAAGCAATAGCAAGGATGCCAGTGTGGTGGAAGTATAATATGCTTGTCAAGAGCCTC
>NW_022944732.1:0-213 GCF_012274545.1 Fukomys damarensis | reverse complement strand
GCTGCCACTACTCGACCGACCTCTGTGTGACTTTTCATTGAGGCTAGCATTTTTCTATGCCAATGAACCTTAAAACATCCACAAGTTGGCACGTAGGACCAGGGCAAGAGCCATTTGGGCTACAAGTCCTCAGAAGACTGCTTGCTGTAGAGCTGGCAGAGTGATGACATTTGGACGGCATTGCTAACAACACCTGGAGCAGTCTACTTAAGT
>NW_022944731.1:0-478 GCF_012274545.1 Fukomys damarensis | reverse complement strand
TGCATACAAGATGCAGACGTCACTGGTAACCTCACAGAGTTGCAGCATCTTTCTCTGTGGAGTGCTTCACATTCAGGAAACTGGTCTCTTTGGTTTCAAAGGGCTAAGCGGTGAAAGAATCTGTTTAATTTGGAAAATTGCAGTTTAAATTGCAGAAGCCCTCCGCAGAGTGTGTTTGTGTTCTAACCTCACCCTGAACCTATCTGCAAGTATAGAGAATTCCACAGGCTTATGTGCAATCAGAGCAGCTAGGCACTCTCTTAGGCATTAAGACTTTTCTGCTAAAAGCACCTCACCAAAGTGTTTCAATCTCTTCTAGGCAGAGACTTACAAACAAAAAGGAATACTGTTGTACTACATATCAGATGTGGACTTCACTGGTAAACTCAAAGAGTTGCAGCAGTTTTTTCTGTGGAGCACATCACATTCAGGAAGCTTACCGCTTTGGTTTCAAAGGGCTAAGTGGCGAAAGAAGCTG
>NW_022944730.1:0-361 GCF_012274545.1 Fukomys damarensis | reverse complement strand
TGAAGATGCTCCCCTTCCTCAGCTTTCACCCTCTCCTCACTGCTGAACTCCAAATTGCATCACCCCCTTCGAATTCTCAGCATTCCCCTCTTCCAGTGACTATTTTCACTTACTGGTCCTAAGTGTGAGTATTTGCCACTCGACTCTGGGCACTATCTCCTTCCCTAATCACTTCCGCATGGCAACATGGTCTGACCATGGTTATGCTGCCTCTGGACACAGGAGGTAAACTGAGAAGTCAAGTTCTGGTGCTGAAACATTGGAATCAGTTGGACTGGCTGGTGGTTTATCATGAGCGCAGGTTGGAATGCTTGAAACTGGGGCTGTCCAGAGACTTTCCACTTTGTTCTTCTGCCTCTCA
>NW_022944729.1:0-800 GCF_012274545.1 Fukomys damarensis | reverse complement strand
GCCTGGAACATACCTGCCAATATTAGTTACTTGGGAAAAAGTACATTTCTTTCCTTACCTTTTCAGCCTATGTGAGATGGAACTTGCTGATATTTGTAGCCAAGACTGATAGTCCACATACCTAATTATCAATATATATTGCAAATTAGCCTATAAATCAATATGTAAATAGACATTGTAATATATTCACTTCCAAATTATAAAAATTATGTATGTATAAAACTTCATTCAATTACATATGCATATATGTATATGAAACTCCTTTCCATATGATAAAAGTTGTCACAAGTTTTTCTTTAAATTATTATATAATCTCAAGATAATTTGATAATTTTTAGAAATCTCTTGGGTTATTTTTTTCTTTCAGTTTTTTTGTTAACAAGATCTTGCTATGTAGGTTAGGCTGGCCTTGAACTCTAAATGGTCCTTCTGCCTCAGCCTCTCAAGTACTGCGATTACAGACATGTACCACCCAACCCAGCTCTTCTCTTTTTTGTTTTCTTTTGTTACCTTTGTTTTTTTTCTGGTGGTGGTGTTACCATTTAATGCCGCTCTCACTGGCTAAATGGTATGCCAATTTGAGCTATGATCTCATAGAAAGAACTGCAGAAAACTCTTGTGACATTTTAATTAAATTGATAGGCATTAGGTGATTTATGCTAAATTTTCAATTTATCTTAATAACACAAGTGTTATTCATGAGGCTAATTTCTCAGTTTCCACTGAACTAAAAGCGATTCTACTAAAAATGCTCTAGTTAGCTCTTAGAATAATAGACTTTAGCCGTGCGCAGTGGTGTG
>NW_022944728.1:0-319 GCF_012274545.1 Fukomys damarensis | reverse complement strand
GCAACCAAACTATTCTGACTCCCTCGGCGTCTGAAAACCTGATCAATGTCAAGAAACTCAGAAGTAGCAGCAGTGAAGACGCAAATAAATGTGTAGGAAGAAAGCAGGATTGAGCACTTGGACGACGGGAAGAGATGGCCAGAAAGCCTCAGGAGAGGATTGTGGAGGAAATGGGTGTAGAGCTTTGGTCTGAGGAAAGAATTTGAAAAAGCAGAGCTCAAGAATAAGATTGTTAAAGACAGCAGGGCAAACGAAGATGAAAGAGCAGAGCAACAAACTAGAACCAATAATCTAATCACCTGCTGGGGAGAACAGTTAG
>NW_022944727.1:0-4304 GCF_012274545.1 Fukomys damarensis | reverse complement strand
AGACTAAGAAAACTATACAAAGAATCAATGTATTAAAGAGTTGGTTCTTTGAAAGATTACATACAATTGACAAACTCTTGGCCAAACTTATTGAAAAGGAAAGACTCATCCATGCCATTATGAGTCAAAAGGGTGAAATTACAACAGATCCCATCAGAGACCTCTGCAGTAGGCTCTGCCCTCCTACTTGGTTTTATGGTGGGAGTCTAAGAAGAAAACTGAAAGAGTTAAAGAGACAGAGAAACCAGGGAGCCAGGATGACCAATGCTGCTCTTCCTGCAAAGGCACTGGCCAGTCCAAGCCACTTGTTTTTATTGGTAATCAATTGGGGTAAAGGCAAACTACACATGAAGACGGGACTATGTGCGAAGACTTGCCATCGTGTACATTCTATGGATACTAATGCAGGCAAGGCTTATAAAGAGAAAAGACAAAGCACTGTTGAATTATGAACACAATAGACAAAATATAGACATAATTAAATATGTGTCTTTCTAGTCAAGAAGGCTTTAATCATGGCAATAGAACTGGGTGTGAGCTACTCTGAAGTCAGCTACCATGTTGTCTCAAACTGAACCCCTAAGCCTCATCAGCCATCACTCTGGTCTCAGCTGTGGCCATGGCAGGAAGGCCTTGCCAACCTGCTCATGAGGTGCTTCTGTGAGTCAGACTCACTTCTTAAAATGAGCCAAATGAGGGATTTAAGTCTTCACATCCGGTACCGCTTGCTTTGGGAATCAATATTGTGGTCTTCTACAAACATCCAGAATATCATCAATCTCTACTCTGAGAAACTAGTCTAGTAAAATGGAAAATACAGAAGTAATGGAAAGATTTCTGGATATATATGAGCTAACAAAATGCAATCAAGAAGATATAAAAATTCTGAATAAGCCAACATCAATAAGTGAAACTGAAGACATTGTTAAAGGCCTACTAACAAATAAAAGCCCAGTTCCGGACAGATTCACTGCTGAATTCTATAAGAAATTTAGAGAAGACTTAAGCCTGCTACTCCTCAAAGTCTTTAATGAAATTGAAAGAGAAGAAATACTCCCAGTGAAATTGCTGGAAGCAAGTATTACCCTGATACCAAAACTAGAGAAGGATTCAACCAAAAAAAAGCGAACTACAGGCTAATCTACCTAATGAACATTGACAAAAATTCCTCAATAAGATGTTGGAAAACAGAAAATAGTAAATAATCAAGAAGATTATATACCATGACCAGGCATACAAGGATGGTTCAACGTATACAAATCAATAAATATAATATACATATTAACAGAATCAAGGACAAAAATCACATGATTATCTCAATTGATGCATAAAAAGGAACTGACAAACCCAACATGCATTCATTATTAAAACCCTACAGAAAATTGGAATAGATAGCTTTATCTCAATCTGGTAAAAGCCATCAATGACAAACCAACAGCCAACATCATACTTAATGGTCAAAAACTGAAAGCTTTCACTATAAAATCCGGGTCAGACCAAGGATGTCCACTAGCACCACTCTTATCCAATTGTAGTTCTGGAAATATAAGCCTGAGAAGTTAGACAAGAGAAAGAAGCAAAAGGATAAAGACAGGAAAGGAAGAAGTGAAATTATCATTATTTGCAGATGACATGATACTTTACACAGAAGATGCCAAAAAGCTCCACCAAAATACTTCTAGGTTTAATGGCCAAATTTAGTAGCATAGCTAGATATAAAGTCAATACTCAAAAATCAGTAGCCTTCCTGTACACAAATAACAAATACTCTGAGAGAGAAGTTAGGGAAACTACACCTTTCACAATAGCAATAGCATCCCCCAAACTTAAATACTTATGAGTAAATATAAGAAAGCAAGTAAAAGATCTTTACATTGAAAACTATAGTAGTCTGAAGAAGGAGATTGAAGAGAATATCAGAAAATGAAAATATATTTCTTGTTCTTGGGTAGGAAGAATCAATATAGTATAAATGGCCATAGTTCCAAAATTCTTACACAGAATTAATACAATCCCAATCAAAACCTCAATAGCATACATCACAGAATTAAGAGAAAACAACCTAAAATTCATTTGGAAACATAAGAGACCTAGAATAGCAAATCCTGGACAATAAAGGCAAGGCAGGGGACATCACAATCACTGACATGAAATTATGCTACAAAACTACCCTGATAAAAACAGCATGATACTGGGGGAAAAAACAGACCCAAAGATAAATGGAATAGACTAGAATATGTGGAAACAACTCCAAGTACACTCAGCTACCTTATTTTTGACAAAAGAGCCAAATATCTTCACTGGAGAAAGCCTCTAAAAATTGGCTTTCCACACAATGAACTTTAAAACTAGACCCATTATCTCTCATATACTAAACTAAAATAAAAATGGATCAAAGATCTAAATATTGAAACAGAGAACACATAAAACATGTAAGACAATTATACTAAGTCAAGGTACTTTTAGGTACATTGTCCACACTGTATTACAATACCCCCCCATTTCGCTATTGTCTGTGATTATATATATATATCATACGATAACTACCTATATAGCGTGTTTTTCATACAAGAGAGATTATGTGATATTTAAGCTTTTGTGTCTGAATTACTTCATTTAAAACTATGGTCTCAAAGTGCATCCATTTTCCTACAAATGACTCGAGTTTATCCTTCTTTATGGCAGAGTAGTACCATACTCCATCACATGTAAATACCACTTTTTTATTTATTCATCTGTTGATGGACAGAGAGCCTGTTTCTAACATTTAGCTATTATAAATTGCACTGCTATAAACATAGGTAAGCATAAATAACTGTGGTCTGATGTCTTTAACTCTTTGGGGAAGACTCCTAGAAGAGGGATAGCTGGGTCAAACAGAATTTCTATTTTCAGTTTCTTGAGGAATGTCCATACTGATTTCCACAGTGGTTGAATCAGTTGTTCTTCAATGATGCTTAACTTTATTAGTTCTTATAAATAAATGACTTTTTCTGGAAAAATAAAAGGTGGTGGAGGAAAGAGGAAAAATAATTTAAATGTGGTATGTACATGTAGCAATTACCTACAGTGAATATAACCATTATTTTGAAACAAAAACACATAATCTGATGGAAGACAGAACAGGTAGAACTCTTGAAGACATAGCTGTAAGCAAAGACTTTATGAAGAAAGCCCAGATCACACAGGAAATATTACAAAGAATAACAATTTGGATCACATGTTAAGAAAAAGCTTTTGCAGAGCAAAAGAAACAACCAACAGAATGAAGAGACCTCACAGAATGGGGAAAAATTCCAGATGAAAGGCTAATATCTAGAATATATAAAGAAGCAGACTCTTCCAAATTTAAAAACCCAATCCAATAATGGGCATCTGAAATAATAGCCTCAGATGAAGTAGAAACTTCAAATAAATACATGAAAAATGTTCAACATTATTGATCATTTGAGAGATGCAAGTTAAAATAATACTGATATCCTTCTCACTCCAGAAAGAATGGCTATTAATAAGAAATCAAATGATAACAAGTGCTGGTGGGGCTCTGGGGAAAAAGGAGCCCTCTCCACTGTTGGTGGGAATGCAGACTGGTGCAAACACTGTGGAAATCAGTATGAATATTCCTAAAAAAAATGAAGCTAGAGGTTCCACTTGACCCAGCTCTTCTCATTTTTTGTATCTTTCCAAAAGAATTAAAAGCATCAGACCACAGCAATACATGTACATCCACATTTATCGTGGCAGTTTGTAAGAGCTAAATCTTGGAAACAGCCCAAATACCTATCAGTGGATGAATGGATAAAGATTTTTTATACAGTGGAGTACTACTCTGCCACAAAGAAGGATAAGCTTGAGACATTTCTAGGTAAATGGATATACTTTAAGGTCACACTCTTAATTGAAATAAATCAAACACCACATGTAAATATTGTGTTGTTTCTCTGGTGTGAGAAACCAAAAGGGTAAATGAAGACCAAAATGTATAATAGATACACTGACTGAATGGACCATTCTCTAACATCTATTGACAAATCTTCTGTGGAATGATGCTGATTAATCATCATAATCTAATCTCATATTTGTATAGAACTTACTACTTTTCAAAGTGCTTTAAAATTTTTTCTTTCAATTTGTAAACTTATGAGGTTGGTACCATACACTGACATTATTTTTCTTTTACTCCAAAATTAGTAAACTAAAGGACTAGCACATTCTGAGATTTTTGGCATGCAGTTCAATGTTCTTTTTGTTTGATAGAGTTGCTTCTACAAATCCTAGTTACTGAAAAAAATAGCAAGAGTAAC
>NW_022944726.1:0-274 GCF_012274545.1 Fukomys damarensis | reverse complement strand
TAAATACTACAGTACTGTATAAAGATGTACTGCACCCTCCAAAATCGAGGCTCTATAAACAAGATGCATAGGACTGAATGAAGAAAAAGATGGGTTGTAAGTCCCAACGGCAGGTCATAAATCCAGTGTGCCTCAGTCATGAGTCCAAACAGCATTTAAAAAGTCATTAAATGAGGAATATCTATATATAGCAATTATATATATATAATGATTCTACTATATATCAATTATATTTATATAATGAATTATATTTGATACATTATGTATATATATG
>NW_022944725.1:0-210 GCF_012274545.1 Fukomys damarensis | reverse complement strand
GAACTGAATCAGTGTGGTCTGGGCATGGAGGAGCCACCTGAAGATTGTTAGCAATAGCAATAAAAAGGGAACTGGGGAGGAAAATCTTGGTCTGTTGATTTTCTAGCCGAATCTTGCTGTGGATGGTTTTCTCATGTGAACTAGGCTGTTGTCATTGGACCAGGAGCTCTGGACCTCACTTTGCTGGGAATGGCTGCTGCTTTCATCAGG
>NW_022944724.1:0-217 GCF_012274545.1 Fukomys damarensis | reverse complement strand
TCCATCATTTATATAGTTCCTGGAGTGCTTCATTTATTCCACAGTAAAATAAAACATCTTACACTTCTGAAAAGAATGTTAGAAGCACAGGAATTGAATAGCTGTGAATTAATTTTCATGCTCTGATTTTTCACGATTCTAGCCCTCTGCATGGGTCAGGCATGATTTCATAACAACTTGTACTGGTTCTTTGGAAACTCCAACCCACAGAGTGAAA
>NW_022944723.1:0-2125 GCF_012274545.1 Fukomys damarensis | reverse complement strand
GTGGAAATAGCCTGTATGTTCATCAGCAGAGGAACGGATTAAGTAAATATGGTGTGTATAGATACATGATGAAGTACTATTCAGTCATAAAGAAGGATCGATTCGGGTCGTCTGTATGAAAATGCGTGCACCTTGAGACCATACTGCTGACAGGTCAGACACACAAACTTAAATATTCCATGGTTTTTCTTACATGAAAAACCAAAAAAATAAATAAATAAGTAGTCTAAGGAGAAAAATAAAAGATAGCTAGGAAACAGGGAGGTACACCTTCTGCAGATAGGAAAGGAGATGGACAGGAGGGGAAGAAGGGGAGGAGGAGAAGTAAAAAGGGATTAAGATGCTACGGTACATGTACCGGCTCCTCATGATGCATGGATTCATTACGTATCATAAACATGTACTATAAAAAATGTTAACAAAAAGGAGAAGCAAACTATGTAGGTGAAAAAATGACAATAAAACTAGGGCATCTTGAATGGACCAAGAATACAGCTGCAAAGTCATTTCTCAGCGGAAAGAAGCAGCTATCTTCAAAGCTCGGAATGAAAATAAGGACTCAGAATCTGATACTTGGTTAAATATTCTTCCAAACGCATGAAATAATTTAACTCCAGCAAAGCTGACTAATGGAAAATACCATCCATAGGTGCTCTCCAAGAAGGAAAATGATGCCAGACCCAAGCGAGGAAGAGCATCAGGAAGTGGGCAACACAGTACCACAGACTGGGTGAGTTTGGAAGGGAAGGGGTTTCCTCTGTCTCCCATCCTGATCCCAGATGCGCCTGCGGATGGCCTCCCAGCTGTTAAAGTCCTGCGTGGGGCTGGGACCTCTCGGAGAGAGAGGTTAGGTTTAGGGTTAGAAGAGAGACCTAGCCAAACCGGCTTTTATGGCAGACCCACTCTTGAGATAATCTATTAACCTGTTAACTGTGAGAGTGGGTTAATCTCTTCCAGAGCACAGAGCCCAGTCACCTCTTTTCTGTTTTGTGGTGTTAGAAATTGAATCTAGGGCATTTAACATGCTAGGCAGGCACTCTACTGTTGAGCAACATCCTGAGCCCACATAAAAAAAAATGGTTTTGATTTGTTTTTTTTTGTGTGGTACTGGGGACTGAATCCAGGACCTTCACACTGAGCTACATCCCCAGCCCTTTCTATTTTGAGACAGGGTTTCACTGAGTCACTAAGATGCCCAGGCTTGGCTTGAACTTGGTGATCCTCCCACCTCAGCCTCCAAGAGTGCTGAACTAATCCCCTCCTAAAGACCCACCTGGTCCCAACGAGGGTTAAACTTGGACCTGATTTTCAGAGGGGATAAACCATAGCAGGGAGGAAAAGTAAATGACTGTTGTATATATAAGATAATAACAATAATTTAATATCTTCATAAGGCTTAAATTATACAAAAGTAATATATACTTTTTATTTATTACGTGGAATATAGATAAACATTATGTGTGTGTGCATATAGGACTGAGAGAAAATTAAAATACGTTAACAACAAAAGCATACCAATTCAAATTATACATATCATTGTCTCAGGCCAAAGCCTAAAATTGATGAGACCCCTCCCTAAGATCTGGGTGACAGTGAAAGGCCAGGAGCGCTTGGCAAAGACATTCTCCTGCTACGATCACACTGCTTGGTGAGCAAGATAGCAAGTCAGACTGGACTTTCTAGAGCCTCTTTACCCAGAAATAACAGGAAAACACATCTGTTCTCCTCTGCTGGGTAGAAGAATGCCCCACTTAACCAAGGCTGTGGAATATTGACCTCTTTTTACTCCTCCTTGGTTGGGAACAAGAAATTTTCCTTCATTTGATTTTTAAATTTCATATCCGCCCCCCTTTCCCTCTCCCTTCCTCAGTATTTCCATGAAATGCTACCACAGTCCCTAGAAATAATACCAACAATGAATATTTATTGAAATAGTAGTATGCTCATATCACATAGAAAGGCGAAGGCAGACTATAAAATGATATGCCATTCCACTCCACTTTAAAAGTTAGATATAGATGTGTGCATAGAAATAAGCTTGAAGGGGCTGGGGATTTGGCTCAGTGGTTCCAGCGCCTGCCTCACAAGGACCTGAGTTCGAGCCCCAGTACCAAAAAAAAAAAAA
>NW_022944722.1:0-473 GCF_012274545.1 Fukomys damarensis | reverse complement strand
CCTGCCTCTCTAACCCAAGGTCCTAAGTTTGATCCCTGGTACAGAATAAAAAAAAAAAAAAGGAAAAAGACAAGGTAACAAAAGAAAAATGCATTTATTTAATTAAATCTTTGCTTGATATGCAAGTCTTTGGAGTTTATTGGTACTTTTTAGACACACAGTACAGTTACATTCATTATAGGTATCTTGTACCTTTACATGACTTACCTTGGTTCTTATTTTTCCCCCATAGTCCTGCCCTCCCTTCACCCCCTCCACCCTTCCCTATTTACAAAGACTTTATTTCCATTTTTTCCTTTTCTTGTATTTTTTTCTTTTTCCTTCTTTTCCTTCCCCTACCCTTCCCACCTCCCTACTTCTTTAGCCCCTTTCTTCCCATTTCACAGTATAAATTATACAATTTGAACCTTATTTATACTTTTACTTTTTCACACCAGAGAAAATATTTGGTATTACCAACAGATCTAAGAGAC
>NW_022944721.1:0-287 GCF_012274545.1 Fukomys damarensis | reverse complement strand
GCTATCTATGAAAAACCAACAGCCAACATCATATTAAATGGTCAAAAACTGAAAACCTTCATGGTAAAATCAGAAACAAGACAAGGATGCCCACTATCATCACTCCTATTTGATATAGTTCTGGAAACATTAGTCACAGCAATTACACAAAAGAAAGACATTAAAGCAATAAAGATAGGAAAGGAAGAAGCTAAGCTGTCATTATTTGCTGACACTATGATACACTACATTGAAGACCCAAAAAACTCTACCAAAAGACTTCTAGACTTAATTGACAGATTCAGTAG
>NW_022944720.1:0-315 GCF_012274545.1 Fukomys damarensis | reverse complement strand
AAAAATAGTAATCTTATTTTTGCTATATCCCCACAATGGTAGATTTAAATCAATTAATCCCTTAGGTTTTAGAGCTTAACACATAAAGAAAATATGTAACACATGTATTCCAGGTAAGTAATGAGAATGAATGTGGTGAGTGGCAAGAAAACAAAGCCTCTGCTCATTTGCACCAGGCCACTTGGTGAGAGGTTGAGGAAACAGACTGTCATCCCCCCATTCACCACGGAAACTCACCTCAGCACTTCTTGAGGCACTTTAGCAAGACTGTACTATGACCTTTCAATGGACATTTTTATGAGCCTAAAGTGGAGC
>NW_022944719.1:0-236 GCF_012274545.1 Fukomys damarensis | reverse complement strand
GGGTGGAAGAGCTCGGAAATCCAGCCCAAAATGGCGGTGTCACAAAATACTTTAACATGATCGATTCCCTAGCATTCCCCCCTCTTTGGTTTTAGATGAGAAATGGCAGCCAGTGTAAAGCACACACCAGGGGAAGGGGGCAATGTGTCTGTCTTTTGTAACTACTTCCTGCTGAGTTTGGGGCGATGACACTGTAGAGGGGGCAGGCATGAAGTCTGGTTGGCTGTGCCACTCTC
>NW_022944718.1:0-249 GCF_012274545.1 Fukomys damarensis | reverse complement strand
TGGTCATTCCCTAAGTGTTACACATGTGCATCTAAAGCAAGAAGCAGAATAGACGAGCTCAAACGTGATAAGAACATCTCATGTATTATTGGCATGTATGCTTCTCACAGTTCTTACCTGCTCCGCGAGCAAAATCCCAGTGAGAATCGGAAAGCTTAGTGATGTTTTCCAGAACTCTTCTTCCATTGAGAGAACATGAGATGATTGTTCAGCACTGTAATGATTCCCTAAATAAACAGACAACCCGGA
>NW_022944717.1:0-489 GCF_012274545.1 Fukomys damarensis | reverse complement strand
CACACACTTGAGGAGGAGGACACAGGGGCCCAGCCTTCCTCTGCCTCTGTCATCCTGTTCAACGTAAGCAGTTGGCTGATGCAGGGTGGGAACACAAGCCGGGAAGGCTGTGCTGGGGCAACTCGGCTGTGCACGTTGCTTAGAACAACATGGCTTCCTTTCTGCACTGGCATTCGGCTTGGGCTCCGGGGGAAATCTTGTCTCTTGGGCACTGCCACCCCCGCTTTCAGTCCCGGATGTAACGTGCTACCTTGCATTAGCTCTTTAAAAGTGGTGGCAAATGTGCATGACATAAAATTCTCCCTCGTAACCACTTCAGATGTGCAGTCCAGTGACAGTGGGTACACTCGCTTTCCTGAGCGCTATTACCACCATCCATGCCCAGGACTTTTTCACCTTTCTGAACTGAAGCTTCATACCCATTAGCAGAATCTCTGTGTTCCCCTGGTCAGCTCCTGGCGACCACCATTCTACGTTCTGTCTCTATGA
>NW_022944716.1:0-203 GCF_012274545.1 Fukomys damarensis | reverse complement strand
TTCATCCTTATTTACACTTTCAGTTTCTCACACCAGGGAAACTCTTTGGTATTTACACATGTGAATTCTGTTTTTTTTCACTTAAGAATATTGCCTCAATGTACATCCATTTAGCTACAAAAGTCTCTAATTTCTCTTTTTTTATGACTGAGTATATTCTATTTTATACCCCCCCCACATTTTCTTTATTCAGTCACAGCTGA
>NW_022944715.1:0-1097 GCF_012274545.1 Fukomys damarensis | reverse complement strand
AGCCAGAGACGTGAGAAACAATGTCTGTCTGGTGCCCTAAGCTGCCAGTTCCTGATCAAGTGCCCGCTACGGTCCCACTGGATTAAACCGTGCAGGTGGAACACCGGAAGGGAGCAGCAGGATATTCCTGAGCTGCCTGGTCATCCAGCTGGATGGCCATGGATCTGAATCTATCAGTATGTGAACCTCTGAATGCTATTGGATCTGGTGGCCCAGTCACACGTGCTGCCTGAGGTAAAGAGGGGACAGTTGCCCGCACAGAGGGGCTTGTGAGAAGGTTGGGCAACCTGAGATGCCTGTGTAGACCCCATCTCTGTAAACTTGGAGCTGCAGCAGCGAGTCCTCCCAAGTTCCTGCCTCTTTGCTTGGTTCTGTGGCTTTCTCTCCAGCTCCAGGTTGAGCACCATTAGGAAACACACATGGCCAGACAGGTGGAGACAGGTCACAATACGGTTGGGACCTGAAACGTCCTCCAAAAGCTCACTGTGTCGAAGGCTTGATTGTCAGCTGATGGGCTGAGGGAAGTGAGTAGATGGTGAGGATTCATGGCCAAATGGGCCGAAGGAGGTGTATTTTGGTAGCATGACCTTGGGACTGCATCGCATCCCAGGCCCTTTCCTCTCTTCCTCTTTCTGTCTCTCTGATTCCTGACCGCCACAGGTGAGCACCTTTCTTTTCCCATGTCTTTCTGCCACAATGTCTCCACCGTGACACAATACTAAAAGCAATGGAGTGAGGGACTGCACAGAAACCTCTGAAACCATGAGCCCAATGCAGCGGTACCTTGATTCACAAACACTTTTGTTTGTAAACAATTTGGTTCACAAACAGAAGCATTTGGCAAGATTTTCTTTTTGTTTGCAAACTCTGCATCGGGTGACGAACATGACTGCCACCATCTTTCCTGCACGAACACAAATGTGGCCATCTTTTCCAGAATCACGGAATGATTTAAGTTCAAGAATCAAGGTACCACTGTATGTCTGTCCTCCTTTCAGTTGTTCTTCCCAGATATTTTGTCACAGCAACACCAAGCTAACGAGCAGCCCACATCACCAGGAGAGGAGGCGGGCATCTCTGGAGAGTGAATGGGACTT
>NW_022944714.1:869-3343 GCF_012274545.1 Fukomys damarensis | reverse complement strand
ATTATTCTGTTCAATGTGTCGTGTTCCCTCAATGTCCACATGAGATGGGTAAGACTGGAATTTGGAGTGAGGAACTAGATATTGAGGATATATATTGGGAAAAGGAGCATCAGAGGTAGTGAGGCAAAGTTGGAGGGCTCAGATATCAATTCAGTGTCCACAGAGGCTGGCAGAGTGTCCTAGTGCACATTGCGTGTCTGGGCTATGACAGAGCTCAGTTATCATAATGGCGATGAGTTGGCAGTTCGAAACTGTGGTCATGGTTACCAGACAGGGGTGGATTTAGACAGGGTGAAGAGAGATCCCAGGAATGGAGGGAGCCACCAGCATGAGCTTGGAGGGCAGGCAAATAGTAGATAAGAAGGAAGGGGCCTCTCTGAGGTGCAGGAGAGAAGAAAAGGAGTACTACATCAGAAGGTATAGAAAAGTCTACTCAAGACTTTGGAGCTTATCAAGCACATTTGGAGTACTGCATCAGAAGGTATAGAAAAGTCTACTCAAGACATTGGAGCTTATCAAGCACATTACTGTGTCAGTGGCTAAAAGAGGGCCTGAAGCAGAGGATTTTGTCCAGACTGTAGGACAACCCTGGCAGACAAGGACCACTCCCGTCGGATGTGATAAATGCCATCTTGGCAATGTAAACACCAGGAACTGATGGGAGAAAAGAGTTCCCAGTGCCACTGAGGAGACTTAGGAGGCTCCTGCAGTCCACAGATTTACCCAGTTGGAAGGATGGCGAAAAAGTCTGGAGATGGCGGGTTATAACTGTGCAAAAGTCCTGTGAAATAGTTTGGTAAAACTCTGATGTACCTGAAAACCCCTGACAAAGGCAAACTGGCTGCTACATTGATTAAATCTCTCTTAATAGGACGCTAAATGATGAAAGACAGAGTATCCACACACGCACTTGCTGACTTCTGGGATGTGGTCATGAATATGGTTGATTCCCTCCACCCAGTGCCACCAGGACTGAGGGACAAAAGTCCTCAATGTCCTCCGAGCCTCCTCTCACTTGTTTCTTTAAGCAGGAGCCAGGAGACTGTCCTGAACGGATGGGCATGACACCCAGGGCCTAGCCTGTTCCTGCTGTCTCCACAGTTCCCACAGTCCACCCCTCCCTGGCCACCGTGACCACAGTTTCGGACAGCTAAATCATCGGCATTATGAGAGCTGAGCTTTTCATGGCCCTAACACTCACTGTGCACTCTGACGCTCTCCCAGCATCTGTGGACACTGAATTGATATCTGAGCCCTCCAACTTTGCCTCACTAACTCTGATCCTACTTCTCCCAATATATATCCTCAATATCTAGTTCCTCACTCAAAATTCCAGTCCTACCCATCTCATGGGGACATTGAGGGAACAGGACACACTGAACAGAACAATGGCCTTGGCTCAATGGGTGGAATAAACAGAAGTAGCATAGACTGCCTGGCTTGAACTGCCAAATGTCCCTGAATGGGATATACTCCTAAGAGAAATAAATAAATCACACATGTGCAAATACCGAATGGTTTCTCTGGTGTGAATAAACTATACTAGTACACAAAATCTTAATGAGAAAATTTAGAATGTGAAACAGGAAAAAAGGTCTTCAGGTGTAGGGATAGGGGGAAATGTAGGGCAGAGAACACATGGGGAAGGAAAGAAAATGGGAGAAAATAAGAAAATGGAAATACAATGTTTGGAATTGCTGAGGGGAGTAGGGACTGAAGGGAGGGCACGGACAAGGGGAAAAATGAGGAAAAAGACCTGATATGCAAAGGTGCAAGATCCCAACAACGAATGTGACTGTACTGTATACCATGTACCAATATACCCAGTGAGGAAAAAAAAATCCCTGAACTCCAGCATTCATATGTATGGCTCGTTCCCTGTGGGCAAATGACAATTCATGCGGTGTCCTACAATCAATTTTAGCAGAAACAGAGCCACCTGAGGAAGACAAGGCTACGTGTGGCTGAGTCCCTAGCCTGGGATATACTTTACTGCTCAGGTTGGTCATAGGAACTGCAGAAGATCTTTCTAAAACGATAAAGCTTCAATAAAGCTCAATGACCCTGCCTGGTCATCCCTACCCCTTCGTGACACAGAAGGCTCCAACTAGTAGCACAGTCCTATTTTTCAGCCATTCAGGATGGACCCAACCCTTGCAAAATGTTTGTGAATGTGTGTACGGATATTTCACTACATGTCCCAGCCCAGGGGAGCACGCTGGGGCAACTGAGGGAATATCAAACACAATTAGATCCTAGACTGAGTCCAACACCTTGTTTTCTTAAATGCCATTTTCCACAGCGCTTTCAAAACAAGTTGAAGCATGATGAGTTACATGATTTGCAATTTGGCTAAGCCCAAATTACATTTCAACAGTGCTGTCTGATGGCTATCATCCTCTGTCTAACTAAGGGACACACAGGAAATGGGAGACATGTGTGGTGAAGTGTAGAACTGTGCAAAGCCATGTAAA
>NW_022944714.1:0-394 GCF_012274545.1 Fukomys damarensis | reverse complement strand
AGCACCAGAAACTGATGGGAGAGAAGTGGTCGCAGTGCCACTGAGGAGACATAGAAGTCTGCTTCAGGCCACAGAGCTTCCCAGGGGGAAAGATAATAATAAAGTCTGAAAATGGGTGGTGATGTCCCTCCTAGAATCCTGTGAAATATTTTGGTAACACTGTGACGTAAATGAAAACCACTGACAAAGGCACATTGGCTGCTCCAATGACTCAGTCTCTTTTAAAATTATATAAAAAGGTGAAATACAGAGTGTCCACTCACCTGCTTGGTGACTTCTGAGATGTGGTCATTAGGATGGCAGATGATGTCCACCCAGCACAACGAGGAAATGGAGACAAAACTCCTCAGTGTCCAGCAAGCCCCCTCTCACTTGTTTCTCTAAGCAGGAGCCA
>NW_022944713.1:0-284 GCF_012274545.1 Fukomys damarensis | reverse complement strand
TTTGCTTTTCCTCCTGCATCACAAGACTTCAATGAGGCAAGGGAGCATAAAGATCTTGTTACCCACTTTGAACTTGGGAAGGAACAAACTATAGAAAATTTAAGTTACACATTAATATTCCAACAAATTATCATTTCCATACTTTATTATTTATATTGCTTAAGAAAAAGCAATTTATGTTAGGGCAAATACCTAGACCTCCATCCATTTCCCATTGCACCAAATTTTATAAATGAATTTTATATATTTCAATTTCCCCTAGCTATACAGCTTCCATCTGAGAG
>NW_022944712.1:0-316 GCF_012274545.1 Fukomys damarensis | reverse complement strand
ACTGCAGAGAACACGCTGATCGGGGGCCTGGTGCTGATGAGAGAAACCTGACTGCCAAAGACAGCACAGGAATGTGTTGGGATGGGGACATTTATGCTATTTTAAATATTTGTCAGAACTCGTTGAGTTATTCAAATAAAACTAGATTGATTTATCTATATGCAAATTTTGCCGGTATAAACTCCAATAAAAATACCTTTAAGGTATTCTTTTGATGTGCTTACAGGCTTCAGGGGCAATATTAATATAGACGAAAATATAGTGTTGCAATTTGGCAAAACTCTGCGATTACAAATGGGCCTACCTAATAATGGCA
>NW_022944711.1:0-469 GCF_012274545.1 Fukomys damarensis | reverse complement strand
TATATATATATATGTATATGTATATACATACAGAGTCCACCAAACATGTGTACACACTTCAACAGTTCACTGTCCTAATAAATGTCTGGAAGCTCATGGCCACCACTCTGAGCATCTCTTGTAACTGTAAAGGCCAAGGGTAACTTGTATTAATTTCATGATGTCTCAATAAATTTAGTACTAAAAGTTTTCTTTTTATAAATTTTTGATTAAAATTTTTTATTTATATGTTTTTCTTTTTGTGACTTAAACTTTTTGGTAGACTATATGTATGCATATGTAACTCAAAATTTGTATCACGTACTATAGAAAATAAAAACTGCTAGGTTTTACTAGTGTCACCTTTTTCCCACTGCAAACTAGTAAGCCATCCTCTCTGTTTTCACCACAGGTAATTTTGAATGTGGCAAACTCTTTGTCATTATCCAAAACTAGTTGCCTATTATCTATTATCACAGGGGACACGTGG
>NW_022944710.1:0-576 GCF_012274545.1 Fukomys damarensis | reverse complement strand
CAGTTTCATTATCTTGAAATATGGACAACAGTAGTACAGAGTACTTTATAGTGTTTTTGAGGGTTGCATTCAGTTAAGATACATAGAAGACTTAGAATGTTCTTAGTTTTCTCCATTAGGTTTGAGGAAGGGATGAAGAAATAATGCTAATATATGGCTAAATATAATGGATGTGCTATGAGTCCTTTGCTAAGGACACTGAGAGAGACAGAGAAAGAAAAAATTTAATAATCAATGTTAGGAGACAGAAACAGAGGCATGGAGCTGACAATCATAACAATAAGAAATTACAAGACATTTGAGACTGTAGTTGAATTTTGTCTAGTTTGCCTGAGACCCTGAGTTCAATCTCCAGCACTGAAAAGCAAAATTAATTCTTCTATGAATAAATACTGTGGGTTTTTTGGCTTTAGATTCTTTTAACTTTATTAAATTTATTGGTACATATTAGGTATACAATACAGTTACATTCATAATTGGGATCTTGTACCTATACATGACTTATCAGATTCTTATTTTTCCCCATTCCTCAGTCCTCCCCTCAGCCACTCCACCGTCCCTGTTTACAAAGATAAA
>NW_022944709.1:0-974 GCF_012274545.1 Fukomys damarensis | reverse complement strand
ACAGAGGCTGGCAGAGTGTCTGAGTGCACAGTGCATATCTGGGCCATGACAGAGCTCCGTTATAATGGCGATGAATTTGCTGATTGAAACTCTGGTCATCGTTACCAGAGAGGGGTGGATGCAGGGAAATGTGGAAACAGGAGCACACCTCCTAGTCCCTGAATGTCATACCCATCCATTCAGGTTAATCTCGTGGCTCCTGCTTAGAGAAACAAGTGAGAGAAGGCTTGGTGGACACTGAGGAATTTTGTCTCTAGTTCCTGGTGTTGCTGGGTGGACGGCATCTGCCATGCTAATGACCACATCTCAGAAGTCACTAAGCAGGTGAGTGGACACTCTGTAGTTGACGTTTTTATATAATTTTAAAAGAGACTGAGGCATTGTAGCAGCTAATGTGCCTTTGTCAGTGGTTTTCATTTACATCACAGTGTTACCAAAGTACTTCACAGGATTCTAGGACGGACATCTCCATCCATCTTCAGACTTTCTTATTATCTTTCCCCCTGGGAAGCTCTGTGGCCTGAAGCAGACTTCTATGTCTCCTCAGTGGCACTGGGACCACTTCTCTCCAGTCAGTTTCTGGTGATTACACTCAAAAGATGGTGTGAATGGCATCTCATGGGACTGCTCCTGGTCTTCCTTGGTTGTCCTTCACTCTAGACAAAGTGCACTGCCTCAGGCCCTCTTGCAGACCTCTACGCAGTCCGGTTTTTGGTAAAGTCCGATATCTTGGGTAGTCTTTTCTATACTTTCTGAAGCAGTACTCGTTTCCTTCTCCCCTGCCTCTCAGAAATGCCCCTTCCTGCTTTCCTACTATTTGCCTGAACACCAAGCTCACACTGGTAGCTCCCTCCATTCGTTGTATCTCTCTTCCAAATTGACAGTCTGTTTGCTATGTTGCAGCACTGTGCTAACCCCTACAATCCCACTGTGCAATCCCCTGTGCCCACTGAGCCCCTGCAAGAACAGTTGCC
>NW_022944708.1:4673-10548 GCF_012274545.1 Fukomys damarensis | reverse complement strand
GTATGATTGTTTGTTCGAGTGTGGGTTCACTGCATGCATAACCACTCTGCAATGGTCCACTCTCTGCAGTCCAGGTCAGGGTAAGCTCAATGAGTGGCTGATTGGAATTCCTAAGCCTGCTATTTGTTTGGGGGTTAAGGGCTGTGTTTCAATATTGCTGACAGGTGTAAAAACATATCCCAGGATGTAGACAGGGGTGATGGTTGGCTCTCTGTGTAGATAAACAGTTTGCAAGTCCTGCTTCATGCAGAATGATATGAGTGAGGGCTCTCTGTGCTGCTAAACCATGGTCGTCATTTTGCAGGAGGCGGGTAGTAGGAATGCAGTCTTGCAGCGTGGCAATCCCTTGCTCAATTGTCTGCTTATTGCTGGCTGGGGCAATGGCAGGCTCATTGCATGGCTCTGCCATGCTCATTTTTCCACAGGTTGCTGTCCAAAGTGAGGGTGGGCTGACTAACTCAATAACCATTTCTTTTCAAATGGCTGGATGCAAGCTGGGGTGATCACATGCACACTACATGACTAATTTGTCCTAAACAGTCTGCTGGACGTAGCCTGGCATGAGTGTGAACTCACTGCATGGTTATCTGCAGCTCAAAGTTCCACTGGATGAAGGATGAGTCCAGGTTGTTCTCACTATGTGACTAACAGGTAATAAATGTTTTACTGCATGCCCCCAGTCTGAGTGCGGGTCTCTGAGATGCAAATTCTCCAAGCCTCTATTTGATTGTTTGGAAGAGTGTGTATTCACTGAATGACTAAACAGTCTGAAATTGTCCACTGTATGAAAGCATGCATGAGATTTTAGCTTAGGGTTATCCATAGTGCAGGATATCAAGTACGGCTCCATAGGAAATTCGGAATCTTGTCAGATAGGGTTAGGGTTAGGATTAGTGAGAGTGATATGGAAGGAATTTATGTACCAGATAATTTGCATGTGAGAAGGAAGGTTAGTCACTGACTGTTTGAGGGTGAGGTGTACTGTGGGTTTCCAAGGACCTGAGCATTGTAGCCTGGAGATATTGGGTAGTGTTTGGCTAGAAAGTAGGGTTAGACATGGATTTAGGGGTAGAAATACGCTCCCCAATTCACTACTTGTGTAATGTAGTGCCTGATGGAGGCTGAGTGTAGGTGTTAATTTAATGTTTAGTGGTCGCTAAGATTTTGGAATATATGTATGTCTTTGAGGAGTGGGTGAGAGTGATACAGAAGAAATTCACTTACCTGATAATTTGCATGTGAGAATGAAGTTAGGGGCAATGACTTTTTTGAGGGTGAGGTGTACTGTGGATTTCAAAGGACATGAGCATTGTAGACTGGGTCTATTGGAAGAGTATGCCTAGCTAGTAGTGGAAGACATAGATTTTGGGGAAGGCATAGGCTCCCGATATCACAACCTGTATAGTGTAGTGTGTGTTACAGGGTGAATATTGTTAATTTGACATTGAGTGTTACGAATGATTTAGGAATATAAGTACCTCCCCTGGGGTCAAGGTTAGTGAAAAGGTTAGTAATATGGTGAATAACAGCCTTGGAATTTCTCTACCTGGGGGTTGGGGTGTGGGTTTCCTACTTAGTATCAGCATGAGATTTCACCATAGGCTTAGTTACAGTGCTGAATTTCAAGTACCACCCTGTGGGAAGGTAGGAATCAGGTTATGCCTTAGGGTTAGGTTTAGGATTGGTAAGTGTGCTACGAAAGGAATTCATGTACCAGGTAGTTAGCATGTGGGAGGGAAAGTGAGGTCAGAGACTTTTTTTTAGGTTGGATATACTGTGTGGTTCCAAGGACCTGAACACTGCAGCCTAGACACAATGGGTAGTGATTGGCTAGTGAGTAGGATTAGAGCTAGATTTAGGTGATGGAATAGGCTCCCCATTTCACTCCCTGTGTAGTGTAGTGTGTGTTTGGGGGTGACAGTTGGTGTTAATTTGACCATCACTGTTAGGAATGATGTGAGAACATAAGTCCCTCCTCTCCGGTCAGGATTCATGTCAGGGTTAGGAGTAGGATTCCCGTGAGTGATAGGCTGGGAGATTCTCTCCCTGGCTATTGGGCTGTGCATTTCCTTGTTATTAGCTGCATGAGATTTCTCCTTCGGCTTAGCCACAGTGCTGGATTTCAAGTATGGTCCAATGGACAATGAGGATTCAGGTTGTGGGTTATGGTTAGGGTTAGGTTTGGTGAGCATGATACGGAGGCTATTCACATTCCATATAGTTGAAATGTACTAGAGAAGGTGAGGGAAGTGCCTTTTTAGAAAGTGGGATATAATATGTGTTTGCCAGGACATAAACATTGAGAAATAGATATATAATGGGTAGTGACTGGCCAGCGAGGAGGGTTAGAGCTAGATTTAGGGGATGGAATAGGCTCCCCATTTTCCTTGCTGAGTAGTGTAATGTGTGTTGGAGGGTGAGTGTTGGTGATAATTTGACGTTCAGTGTTAGGAATGATGTGGAATTTAAGTCCCTCCTCTCTGGTCAGGGTTAGGGTTAGTGTTAGGGGTAGGATTTCGGTGTGTGAGAGGTTGGAAGTTTCTCTCCCTGCTGTTGGGGTTTGGGTTTCTTAGAGAGTAGCAGCGTGGGATTTCACCTTAGGCTTAGCCACAGTGCTGGATTTCAAGTACAGCGTTATGGGAACTTAGGAATCAGGTTGAGTGTAAGGGTAAGGGTTAGGGTTCCTGAGCGCGACCCGGAAGGAAGTCAACTAAAAGATAGTTTGCATGTGAGTGGGAAGGTGAGGGCAGTGTCTTCTATGAAGGTGGAATGTACTGTTTTTCTAAGGACCTGTGACTGGCAAGCGAGTAGCTAGATGAAGGGGACAGAACAAGCTCCCCATTTAACTCCATGTGTAGTGTGGTGTATGTTGGAGGGAGAGGGCTCCTGATCATTTGACAATCAGTGTTCAGAATGATGTGGGAATATAAGTCCCTGGTCCGGGGTCAGGCTGAGGGTTAGGGTTAGGATTAGGATTCCACTGAGTTACAGGCGTGGAATATCTCTACCTGGTATTGGGGCGTGTTTCCTAGTTAGTATCAGCATGAGATTTCCCTTTAGGATGAGGCACAGAAGAGGATTTCGAGTATCCACATATAGGAACATAGGAATGAGGTTGTGGTTTAGGGTTAGGGTTACTATTGGTGAGCATGAAACAAACGGATTTCACATTCAACATAGTATGCATATGTGAGGGAAGTTGAGGGCAGCGCCATTATTAAAGGTGGGATAAAATGTGTGTTTGCCGGGACCTGCCCATGGAGGCCTCACTATAATGGGTAGTGACTGGCCAGCGAGGAGGGTTAGCGCTCGAAGTCGGGGACGGAATAGGACCCCATTTTCCTCCCTGAGTAGTGCCCTGAGCGCTGGACGGTGGGTGTCGGTGTTAGATGGACTTCCAGGCTGAGGACTGACGAAGGAGTAGAAGTCCCTCCTCTCGGGTGAGGGCTCCTGATAGTGCTGGGGATAGACAGAATTGCGGTGGGCGATAGGCTGGCAGTTTCTCTCCCTGGCTATTGGCGTGTGGGTTCCCTAGGTGGTAGCGGCATGAGATGGCGCCTCAGGCTCAGCCCCAGTATCGGACGTCAAGGACCGCCTGCTGGGAGATAAGGAATCAGGTGGTGGATTAGGTTTAGGGTTAGGGTTGCTGAGCGTGATCCGGAAGGAAGTCGCCTACCGGGTAGTTTGCCTGTGCGAGGGAAGGTGAGGGCAGCGCCTTTCAGGAAGGTGGGATACACTGGGTATTTCCAAGGACCCGCGCATCGCACCGCCGTGCTAGTGGCTAGTGCCGGGCCAGCGAGTAGGGTGAGAGCTCGATGATGGGGATGGGACAGGCTCCCCGTTCCACTCCCTGCGTCGCGTCGTCTACATTTCAGGGGGCGGCGGGCCCCTGTTCATGTGACCTTCAGTGTTCGGAATGACGTAGGAAGGTAAGTCCCTCCCCCCGGGGTCAGGCTGAGGGTGAGGGTTAGGATGAGGATTCCGGTGAGTGACAGCCTCGCAGTTTCTGCACCTGGGTATTGGTGGGCGGCTTTCCTAGTGAGTATCAGCATGAGATTTCACCTTAGGCTCAGCCACAGTGGAGGAGGTCGAGGACCGCCCTCGGGGAAGGTAGGAATCAGGTGGTGGGTTAGGGTTAGGGTTAGGACAGGGGAGCACGACACGGAAGGAATTCACACAGCAGACAATTTGGGCGTGAGAGGCAAGGTGAGGGCAGTGACTTTTGTGAAGCTCGTATGTGCCGTGGTTTTCCGTCGGACCGGAGCCTTGCCGCCTTGACACAATCGGGAGGGAGCGGCCATCGCCTAGCGTTAGAGCTGCATTTAGGGGCTGGAACGGATTCCCCCTCGGGCTCCCCGTGTAGTGTACTGTGTGACGGAGGGTAAGGCTTCGTGCTCATTGGACACTGAGTTTTAGGAATGATGCAGGAATACAAGTCCCTCCTCGAGGCTCAGAGATAGGGTTAGGGTTAGGCGGAGGATTGTGGAGAAGGATAGCTTTGGGATTTCGCTGCCTGGGTGTCAGGCTGTGGGTTTCCTAGTTAGTGTCAGCATGAGATGGCACCTGAGGCTTAAGCACAGGGGAGGATTTCAAGTGCCGCCCCACGGCAACCAAGGAATCAGGTTGTGGGCTAGGGGTAGGGTTAGGTCTGGTGAGCATGACCCGAAGGAATTCACCTTCCAGGTAGTTTGCCTGGGCGAGCGAAAGTGAGAGCAGCACCTTTCTTGAAGGTGGGGTCGAATGTGTGTTTCTCGGGACCGGCCCATGGAGGCCTGGCTATAGTGGGCAGCGACTGGCCAGCGAGGAGGGTTAGCGCTCGATGTCGGGGACGGAGTAGGTCCCCCATTTTCCTCCCGGAGTAGTGTCCTGAGCGTTGGACGGTGTTTGTCGGTGTTAGTTGGGCATCCAGGCTGAGGAATGACGTAGGAGTAGAAGTCCCTCCTCTCGGGTCAGGGCTCCTGTTAGCGCTGGGGATAGACAGGATTCCGGTGGGTGATAGGCTGGCAGTTTCTCTCCCTGGCTATCGGCGTGTGGGTTCCCTAGGTGGTAGCGGCATGAGATGTCGCCTCAGGCTCAGCCCCAGTGCCGGACGTCAAGGGCCGCCTGCTAGGAGCTTAGGAATCAGGTGGTGGCTTAGGGTTAGGGTTAGGGTTGGTGAGCGTGTTCCGGAAGGAAGTCGCCTACCGGGTAGTTTGCCTGTGCGAGGGAAGGTGAGGGCAGCGCCCTTCACGAAGTTGGGATGCACTGGGTAATTCCAAGGACCAGCGCATCGCACCGCGGTGCCAGTGGGCAGTGCCGGACCAGCGAGTAGGGTGAGAGGTCGATGATGGGGACGGGACAGGCTCCCCATTCCACTCCCCGCGTCGCGTCGTCTACACTTCAGGGGGCGGGGTCCCCTGTTCATGTGACCTTCAGTGTTCGGAATGACGTAGGAAGGTAAATCCCTCTCCTCGGTGTCAGACTGAGGTTGAGGGTTAAGATGAGGATTCCGGTGAGTGACAGCCTCGCGGTTTCTGCACCTGGGTATCGGTGTGCAGCTTCCCTAGTGAGTACCAGCATGAGATTTGACCTTAGGCTCAGCCGGAGTGGAGGAGGTCGAGGACCGCCCTCGGGGAAGGTAGGAATCAGGTGGTGGGTTAGGGTTAGGGTTAGGACAGGGGAGCACGACACGGAGGGAATTCACACAGCAGACAATTTGGGTGTGAGAGGTAAGGTGAGGGCAGTGACTTTTGTGAAGCTCAGAAGTGCCGCGGTTTTCCCTCGGACCGGAGCCTTGCCGCCTTGACAGAATCGGGAGGGAGGCGCCATCGCCTAGCGTTAGAGCCACATTTAGGGGCTGGATCGGATTCCCGGTTGGACTCCCCGTGTAGTGTAG
>NW_022944708.1:1119-4125 GCF_012274545.1 Fukomys damarensis | reverse complement strand
AATCAGGCTGTGGGCTAGGGCTAGGGTTAGGATTGGTGAGCATGACCCAGACGGAATTCACCTTCCAGGTAGTTGACGTGTGCGAGCGAAGGTGAGGGCAGCGCCTTTCTTGAAGGTGGGGTCGAATGTGTGTTTCCCGGGACCTGCCCATGGAGGCCTGGCTATAGTGGGCAGCGACTGGCCAGCGAGGAGGGTTAGCGCTCCATGTCCGGGACGGAATAGGCCCCCCCGCTTTCCTCCCTGAGTAGTGTCTGGAGCGTTGGACGGTGGGTGTCCGTGTTAGTTGGACGTCCAAGCTGAGGAATGACGTAGGAGTACAAGTCCCTCCTCTCGGGTCAGGGCTCCTGTTAGCGCTGGGGATAGACAGGATTCCGGTGGGTGATAGGCTGGCAGTTTCTCTCCCTGGCTATTGGGGTGTGGGTTCCTTAGGTGGTAACGGCATGGGATTGCGACTTAGGCTCAGCCCCAGTGCCGGATTTCAAGGACGGCCTGCTGGGAGCTTAGGAATCAGGTGGTGGCTTAGGTTAGGGTTAGGGTTGGTGAGCGTGATCCGGAAGGAAGTCGCCTACCGGGTAGTTTGGCTGTGCGAGGGAAGGTGAGGGCAGCACCTTTCACGAAGGTGGGATGCACTCGGTATTTCCAAGGACTCGCGCCTCGCACCGCACTGCCAGTGGGTAGTGCCGGGCCAGCGTGTAGGGTGAGAGCTCGATGATGGGGACTCGACAGGCTCTGCATTCCACTCCCCGCGTCGCGTCGTCTACATTTCGGGGGGTGGGGGCCCCCTGTTCATGTGACCTTCAGTGTTTGGAATGACTTAGGTAGGTAAGTCCCTCCCCCCGGGGTCAGCCTGAGGGTGAGGGTTAGGATGAGGATTCCGGTGAGTGACAGCCTCGCCGTTTCTGCACCTGGGTATCGCTGTGCGGCTTTCCTAGTGAGTATCAGCATGAGATTTCACCTTAGGCTCAGCCACAGTGGAGGAGGTCGAGGACCACCGTCTGGGAAGGTAGGAATGAGGTGGTGGGTTAGGGTTAGCGTTAGGACAGGGGAGCACGACACGGAGGGAATTCACAAAGCAGAGAATTTGGGCGTGAGAGGTAAGGTGAGGGCAGTGACTTTTGTGAAGCTCGGATGTGCCTCGGTTTTCCCTCTGACCGGAGCCTTGCCGCCTTGACAGAATCGGGAGGGAGGGGCCATCGCCTAGCGTTAGAGCCACATTTAGGGGCTGGATGGGATTCCCGGTTGGACTCCCCGTGTAGTGTAGTGTGTGACGGAGGGTAAGGCTTCGTGTTCATTGGCCCCGGAGTTTTAGGAATGATGTGGGAATGTAAGTCCCTCCTGGAGGCTCCGGGATAGGGTTAGGGTTAGGCGGAGGATTCCGGAGAAGGATAGCTTTGGGATTTCGCTGCCTGGGTGTCGGGCTGTGGGTTTCCTAGTGAGTGTCAGCATGAGATGGCACCTGAGGCTTAAGCACAGGGGAGGATTTCAAGTGCCGCCCCACGGCAACCGAGGAATCAGGCTGTGGGCTAGGGTTAGGGTTAGGATTGGTGAGCATGACCCGGACGGAATTCACCTTCCAGGTAGTTTGCCTGTGCGAGCGAAGGTGAGGGCAGCGCCTTTCTTGAAGGTGGGGTCGAATGTGTGTTTCCCGGGACCTGCCCATGGAGGCCTGGCTATAGTGGGCAGCGACTGGCCAGCGAGGAGGGTTAGCGCTCGATGTCGGGGACGGAATAGGCCCCCCGTTTTCCTCCCTGAGTAGTGTCCTGAGCGCTGGACGGTGGGTGTCGGTGTCAGTTGGACGTCCAGGCTGAGGAATGACGTAGGAGTACAAGTCCCTCCTCTCGGGTCAGGGCTCCTGTTAGCGCTGGGGATAGACAGGATTCCGGTGGGTGATAGGCTGGCAGTTTCTCTCCCTGGCTATTGGGGTGTGGGTTCCCTAGGTGGTAGCGGCATGGGATTGCGCCTTAGGCTCAGCCCCAGTGCTGGATTTGAAGGACGGCCTGCTGGGAGCTTAGGAATCAGGTGGTGGCTTAGGGTTAGGGTTAGGGTTGGTGAGCGTGACCCGGAAGGAAGTCGCCTACCGGGTAGTTTGCCTGTGCGAGGGAAGGTGAGGGCAGCGCCTTTCACGAAGGTGGGATGCACTGGGTATTTCCAAGGACTCGCGCCTCGCCACGCAGTGCCAGTGGGTAGTGCCGGGCCAGCGAGTAGGGTGAGAGCTCGATGATGGGGACGGGACAGGCTCCCCATTCCACTCCCCGCGTCGCGTCGTCTACATTTCGGGGGGCGGGGACCCCCTGCTCATGTGACCTTCCGTGTTTGGAATGACTTAGGTAGGTAAGTCCCTCCCCCCGGGGTCAGGCTGAGGGTGAGGGTTAGGATGAGGATTCCGGTGAGTGACAGCCTCGCCGTTTCTGCACCTGGGTATCGCTGTGCGGCTTTCCTAGTGAGTATCAGCATGAGATTTCACCTTAGGCTCAGCCACAGTGGAGGAGGTCCAGGACCGCCCTCTGGGAAGGTAGGAATGAGGTGGTGGGTTACGGTTAGGGTTAGGACAGGGGAGCACGACACTTAATGAATTCACACAGCAGACAACTTGGGCGTGAGAGGTAAGGTGAGTGCAGTGAGTTTTGTGAAGCTCAGATGTGCCATGGTTTTCCCTTAGACGAGAGGCTTGCCGCCTTGACAGAATCGGGAGCGAGGGGCCATCTCCTGGCGTTAGAGCTACATTTAGGGGCTGGAACGGATTCCCCGTTGGGCTCCCCGTGTAGTGTAGTGTGTGACGGAGCGTAAGGCTTCGTGGTCATTGGACCCTGAGTTTTAGGAATGATGTAGGAATGTAAGTCCCTCCTCGAGGCTCTGGGGTACGGTTCGGGTTAGGCGGAGGATTCCGGAGAAGGATAGCTTTGGGAGTTCCCTGCTTGGGTGTCGGGCTGTGGGTTTCCTAGTGAGTGTCAGCATGAGATGGCACCTGAGGCTTAAGCACAGGGGAGGATTTCAAGTGCCGCCCCA
>NW_022944708.1:0-685 GCF_012274545.1 Fukomys damarensis | reverse complement strand
CTCTCCCTGGCTATTGGCTTGTGGGTTCCCTAGGTGGTAGCGGTATGAGATTGCGCCTTAGGCTGAGCCCCAGTGCCTGATTTCAAGGACCTACTGCTGGGCGATTAGGAGTCAGGTGGTGCCTTAGAGTTAGGGTTAGGGTTGGTGAGAGTGATGCAGAACTCATTCGCCTACTGGGTAGTGTGCATGTCAGCGGGAAGTTGCGGGCGGCACCTTTCACGAAGGTGGGATGCAATGGGCATTCCCAAGGACCTGCACATCGCACCACAGTTCTAGTGGGTAATGCCGGGCCAGTGAGTAGGATGAGAGCTCAATGAAGGGGACGGGACAGGCTCCCCCTTCCACTCCCTGCTTCGCAGCATCCACCTTTCAAGGGGGCCTGGGCCCCCGTTCTTGCGACCTTCAGTGTTCAGAATGACATCGGATGGTAAATCCCTCCCCCCGGGGTCAGGCTGAGGGTGAGTGACAGCCTCACAATTTCTTCACCTTGGTATTGGTGTGCGGCTTTCCCATTTAGTAGCAGCATGAGATTTCACCTTAGGCTCAGCCACATTGGAGGATGTCGAGGACCGCCCTCTGGGAATGTAGGAATCATGTTGTTGGTTAGGATTAGGATTAGTAGAGGTGAACACGACATGGAAGAAATTCACACAGCAGACATTTTGGGCGTAAGAGGTAAGGTGAT
>NW_022944707.1:0-227 GCF_012274545.1 Fukomys damarensis | reverse complement strand
TATAAGTATTCATTTTTCTCCACTTCCTCACCAATATTTGTGTTTTATCTGTTTGATTATATTCATTTTAATAGGTATGAGATGATATCTTTTTTCGGTTTCACTTTGTGCCTATTGATTGATAATGTTTAACATTGATAATGTTTAACATGAAAAAATGTATTTTAGACATTTGTGTCATTTCTTAAATGTCTATTGAGGTCCTTTGCTTATTTCTTGGTGAGATT
>NW_022944706.1:0-248 GCF_012274545.1 Fukomys damarensis | reverse complement strand
GAGTCAAAGCTCAAGTAGAATGGAGGACTGATGACCCACCTCCAGAGTCCCAAAATGTCATTTGCATTATGTCCTGTTAGTCAAGTAAGTTACTGAGATCATTCTATTTTCACAAGGAAGCACATTAAATTTTCTTTTTTAATATGAAAAGTATCACCTGTGCAGGGATTCTACTAATTAGCCTCTGACTATTAAAATTCTTGTCTCACACATGCAAAATATACTCATTTTCATTTATGCATATTTTC
>NW_022944705.1:0-259 GCF_012274545.1 Fukomys damarensis | reverse complement strand
GCCAGGGGTGGTGCACTCCTGTAATCCCACATTCTCAGGAGGCTGAGGCTGGCAGGTCACAAGTTTGAAGCTGTTCCGGGCAATTTTATCAAAAATAAAAAGGATATGTTCTGTTCTTTAAAAAAAATTCTTAACTGAGTGGCACATTGGAGTTTTGTACACTCTGAATCTCTTCAGGGTTGTGGGGGAGGGAGGATATAGGGTAAAGAACTGAGGCCTGCAGTCAGCCCTGAACCCAAGGAAACAATTCTATCATCAC
>NW_022944704.1:0-206 GCF_012274545.1 Fukomys damarensis | reverse complement strand
GCTGAGGCAGGAGGATTTCCGAGTTTGAATTTAATTCTAGCTAGGCGTGGTGGTACATGCCTACAATCCTGGCACTGGATAGATGAGGCAGAAGGATCACAAGTTCAAGGACAGGCTGGGCTACATAGTGAGACCCTATCTCAAAAAAACAAAACAAAACAAAATTTAATTCTAATTCAATGAGTGACAACTATATGTATTTGAAT
>NW_022944703.1:0-212 GCF_012274545.1 Fukomys damarensis | reverse complement strand
ACAAGTTCAGGCATGCTGTCTGGGAGAAAGGACAGCTCAGTCAGGGGACATATCAGCCCCAGCAAGTAGGAATCCTTGAGGAGCCCAGCTTGCCCTGTGCAACCCCACACATATGGCCTGAGGTCAGAGCATGGCCTTATGGGCTCATGACTCAGATGGGTCAAGGGTGCTGCATGGCTGGCCCTGGTTGCTGCCATGGGCTGCGTATCTGT
>NW_022944702.1:0-211 GCF_012274545.1 Fukomys damarensis | reverse complement strand
CCAAGCAAGCTAACCTCTCCGAGCATCCACATCCCTCCTCACCAAAGAGAAAGCAAAACTGGGTCAGTATTTCCAAAAGCGTGTTCTCTAGAGCACTTGCCTCTCGAGAAGCGTCATTAAGCAAATGACTCTGTGGCCTTAACTAACTCCAGAAGTGCTCTATACGAGCCTGCCTATGGTAGATGCACTAGGTCGCCTCCTTCAGTGTCTG
>NW_022944701.1:0-433 GCF_012274545.1 Fukomys damarensis | reverse complement strand
TATTGATGGGGTGAGGTTGACTTCTTATTAACCCATCAAAAGTTATCTAATGGGGGAGAACCGTGCCTTCTCCCGCCCCAGCAGCCATTGCTCAAGTGCTGGGAAGGTAGCCGCGTGGGCACCCTTGAACCCCCATAAGTGTCCCCCTCCCCGCACTCTCAGACCTCCTGACTGTGTCAGTCTTTGGCCCCACTCTGCAGAGGCAGAGGTGGTCATCAAAGGTATTTTTCTGAGTTCCCAACTTTGAACATCTTTGAAGAAAGGGCGTGGGAAACCTGTAATAGAATGTTGTGGAGTTCAACCATTTAGAAGGTTGGGGAACTCAATCTGGGCCTTGCAGCTCAAGGTCAATCAGCATCATAGTGTTCAGCCATAAGCTAACTGAGACCAGGGGACTTGCATCCTCACTCTGTCTGAGCCATTAAATAGTAAA
>NW_022944700.1:0-224 GCF_012274545.1 Fukomys damarensis | reverse complement strand
CCCATAGGCCAGGAGTGGAAGCCAGAAAACCCATGCTTATGAGATGAAGGCTCTGTGCTACCAGGCTGAGAGATCTACATTAGAGTCAGGAAATGATACTCACAGTAGAGATCAGAGCTCCATTGCTGAAAGCAGCAGCCATTCCCAGTGACAGTGAGGTCCAGGGTCCTCCTTCAATGAGAACAGCCTCGTTCACATCAGGAAAACCATCCATAGAAAGCTTC
>NW_022944699.1:0-230 GCF_012274545.1 Fukomys damarensis | reverse complement strand
TGACAGTTATAAATAGTGCTATTGTGACCATGACTATACAAAAATTTGATTGAGTACCTTTTCTTCTGTTCTTATGGCTGTGTACTTAGGAATGAAATTGTTGGATCATATGGTAGCTCTTTATTTAACTTTTTGAGGAACCGCCAGACTGTTTTCCATAGCAGCTGCTCCATTTTACATTCCCACTAGTAATGTACAAGGATTTGTCAGTTTATTTTTGAGGAACACAA
>NW_022944698.1:0-386 GCF_012274545.1 Fukomys damarensis | reverse complement strand
CAGTCAGCAAAACAAAACAACCATTAATTGGTCTCTGGGGTTTTGCTGTCAGATACAGATGATATCAGTCCCAGAAATGTGCCTAATGTCTTTGGTGTTAGCTTGAGAGAAACCAGGTACATTCCAGGTCTGATGGACTCACCCTGGTAAAGATTATGAGGATCCACCAGTCTTGCTTTTGCCCCTGACCAAGATTCTGCACATACACACTCAATAAAGATTACACTCTTTAATTCTGAATCCTTCTGCCTCTTTCTTTGATCTGATGGCATCCTCTTCCTTTGGCAGTTGGTAAATTTACACCAAATTCTCTGGGAATAATCAATCAGCACTTGTTAAACCAAACTCTAAAACATCACACAGAAAGAGCCAGATAGATCTGAGAT
>NW_022944697.1:0-246 GCF_012274545.1 Fukomys damarensis | reverse complement strand
AAAATGGTCCCTGAACATATTTAAATTGCTTCTTGCTCTTATACTCTTATCTTATTCTTTTTTCATTAATTAGAGAATACTTTATTAGTTTCTGTAATCAAACCCACCTAGATATGACCTTGCATATTTAGTATGATGTGTTACCCCTGTACACATGGAAAAAAATAAAAATAAAAATAAATCAATATTTCTAGACCAATATGGCTGTCCATTTCTGTACAATGCCAAGTCAACACAGTAAATTGG
>NW_022944696.1:0-200 GCF_012274545.1 Fukomys damarensis | reverse complement strand
GACAAAGAGGAAGACAAAAAAGGTGACAAGTATGATCTGCTAGAGAGGAAAGTAAAACTTAGCAAAAGTGTTGTCAGTGCAAGCGACACTTGTATGGAATGTAGCTGTTGTCGTGTGTGAAGACTGCCTTCGGTGTGATAATTGAAGCAAAGATTATTTCTATGGTAGAATTTTGTTTTTATTTTCTTTGGAGTTCACAT
>NW_022944695.1:0-745 GCF_012274545.1 Fukomys damarensis | reverse complement strand
CATCAGCTCTCCATCCTTCTAGTAGAAGGTAGAGTGATTTTTACTTTGATCTAGGAACTCTTCCTCTAGGCTTATTCTTTGTTTCACTGGAGTGTACAAGTACCTACTTTAGGCTGCACAAGATAAGCAAAAATCGGGCAGAAATCACAGACCTCCGTTTTATGGTAGCAAACTAATTAAACTATATTGGGAAGTGGAAATTTCCTACCAGGTATTGTTTTCTACTCTCTCTTGCCACAACCTTGATCTCTTACCTCATACTCTTGTGCAGCCTCCTCCACGAGAGAAATGTCGTGACCACGGTGCTCCTGAGAACGTTCACAAAGCCAGCAAATGACCTTCCCATCGTCCTTACAGAACAGCAGGAGTTTCTCGCCATGGCGTTCACAGTGATCTGCCTCCGGGAACAGTGTCAACCCGCTGAGCATCTCCACTATGCTGGCCACCTGGCGATTGGGCCTCAGGCTTTCAAACTGGAAAGTGACTCGGCACACAGGGCAGGTGCTCACTCCTTGCTCTTGTACCGTGGACTCACAGTTTGCAGTGATGCACAGTTTGCAGAAACTGTGGCCACAGTCGGTGCTCACAGGTTCCACCATGAGCTCCAGGCAGATGGGGCAGGTCACCTCCTCCTTCACATTGACCAGGACTGAGGAAGCCATAGAAGCTGTTTCCCTGCTCCTGTCTGTCCTGACTCCTGAGCTTCCTCCTGTTCTGGACCCTGATGTTTGGGAAGATTAAAATG
>NW_022944694.1:0-208 GCF_012274545.1 Fukomys damarensis | reverse complement strand
AACTTATTATTTAAATCTTATCTAAAGAAAGAAGGAGGGACTTTGCTTCTGTGTTTGTTATCTAGTTCTTCCTGGATATCATCTGATAACACTTCATTGGTATTTTTTAAATTTTGGGGCTAAGAATAAAAATGAAATTTTTTATTGGCATATTTCTTCTCTCACTTTCATGGGAAAAGTCATTGTAATTATGTGATCAAGTTTTAAC
>NW_022944693.1:0-1744 GCF_012274545.1 Fukomys damarensis | reverse complement strand
TCTTCCACCCGCCAGAGAAAAGTTTCAGTTTTCCAGGACTCCTGTGATTAAAGGAGGCTGCCTGCTCAGCTAATCTCCCATTTGCCATATAGCATAACACAATCATAGGAATGACATCTGATCCTAGTCAGTGGTTTCCCCCATCCTTACTAGGGAGGAGGTTATTGACTTGTGAGGGTTATAGTGGTCACTCTTAGAATACTGCCTACTACAAAGTTAAACAAATGGTAATTTTTTTTTGGAGACAGGTCTCTTTAGTTCAGGGTGGCCTTGAATTCACAGCAATCTTCCTGCCTCAGCCTCCTGAGTGCTGAGATTACAGGTGTGTGCCACCACCCCTGGCTCAAACAAATGGTTATTGATTGACCAGAAACCTTTAGAAAACTCTTCAGTGTACAGAAACACAGCAAATTGTTCTTATCTTTATCATACCATTTAACTCTGTATACATTTACTGAGCATCTTTTATATGACAGCTACTATTTTAGGCATGCGGAGTAGACAATAAACAAGAAGAGCTGCATCTCAAGCAGTTTAAATTTTAGTTGCAAGCCAGAAAATGAACAATTATGTAAAGTCAGAAAATAAAAAGTCTAGACCCATAGAAGTTTGAATACCATTTCAGAGGCCTGGGGATTTAGCTCAGTGGTTCCACTGCCTGCCTCACAAGCGCAAGGACCAAGTTCGATTCCTGGTGCAAGAAAAAAAAAAAAACGATTTCAGGTGAGCTGGCTCAGGACAGCTGCTCAGGGGAGCCAGCTGTGTGCCTGGAAGGGGAGGAACATGCAGAAACTGAGTGCTGCAAATGCAAAGACCAGAAAGCCATCACAGCCAGAGCCGAGTGAGGTGGCAGGAAATGAAGTCCTGGGGACAGGCAGGGACCAGGTGATGTCAGCACATTAGGTGTCCTAGTAACTTTCTTTGTTGCTGACACAAAATACCTGACACCCAAAGTTAAAGGGGAAAAGGTTTATTTAGCTCACAGTTTATAGAAGTTTCAGCTCATAATCAGCTGACTCCAAGGCAGGGTGGCGTGACAGACAGGCATTGAAAAGTAGAAACAGTTCATGGTGGGCAGAAGGCAGCAAAGCAACAAGGGACAAGACAAACCTCTTTCTGTCATTTATACTGTATCCAGGCTACTGGGATTAGCACAGAGCCAAACCAATCAGTGGACTGATTTAGGAATCACATACCCTCAATCCCAGCACCATGAATCAATCACACACTCTAGATCCAGCCACTTCTGAAAAAGCCCCACCTCTGATAATGCTTGACGCATTGGGGAGGCATCTAAACACAAATCATAACAATTTCCTACCATCTGATTTTTTTAAAAGAGTCTCATCCTGAAATGGCTCCCCAGTGCTGTTATCTCTGGTAGCCCAGTTATCTTCCATTTCTGTGGTATTTCTTGTTTTTATCTGACCGCACCAACTTCTGTTTGCATGGTCTGGCACTATGAGTCCCAGTCATGATTTTCTTTGTCAGACGTTTGCCTGCGACATTGGATGGGGAGGTCCTCATGCCTATTTGTCCATAGGAAGCCCACCTGCGTCTGTACTATACTGTGTCTGGGGCTGTTTAGATGCCTGCTTGAGGCAGGGGTGCTTCTAATAGGCCAGTGATGGCAAACTTCTTAGAGATGAGGACCCAAACTCCAACCCAAACTCCACTTATTTGGCACCAAGTGCCAACACTGCAATTAAACCTGAATATTGAGGTTTTGGTTTTGAAAAAAAAA
>NW_022944692.1:0-1139 GCF_012274545.1 Fukomys damarensis | reverse complement strand
GGACAGCCCTCCACAGGACTTTGCTAGGGTGACAGGGGTGGTTCTGGCCACTTCATGCCATGGGGTGAAACATTGCCAATTGCCATGACGGGGGGGGGCTGGGCTCAGCCCTGCATGAAACGATGTTGGATGCCAGGACCTCTCCTGGGATTTTTGTATCTCCTTCCCATTTGAAAACAATCTATCTTCCTACTTCCCATTACTTGTATTTTATTTTGTTCTTCAATTATATTTTCGATATAGGAAAAATCATGTGATATCTAAGCTATGTGTCTGATTTATTGCACTTGATATTGTGCTCTCAAGGTACATCCATTTATGTACAAATTACTCAACTTTATCCTTCTTTATAGAAGAGTAGTATTCCTTTGTGTACAACTACCCCATTTTCTTTATATGTTGATAGGCATATAGAGTTTGTCCAAGGCTTGGCTATTATGAATTATGCTGCTATAAACTTTGATAAAAAGGCCAAAAGGATGCACTGGAGGAAAGATAGCACTTTTATTTCAAGATGGGGTCTCGCTGTGTCATCTAGGCTGGTCTTGAACTCACTATTGAGCCTAGAGTGTCTTGGAATTCATGGTGATCCAACTGCCTCAGCCTTTTGACTGGAGTTTCAGGTATGTATCACCATGGAGGGCAAGATAGCATCTTTAATAAATGGTGCTAGGATTGCTTTCATGGGAAAATTGTGCAGCTAAGTGTTTCAACACTTTTATTGCTGATGTATACTCTCCACTAATCATACATCACATATATGCACATAAATGCAACTTTGGTATGCCATGCTGTGCATCTCCCTCTGTGTCTGTCTTCATGTTCATGCTAATACTTTTACAGGTTATTTTTGGTCGATTTGTGTGTATTTACTTTTGTAATTTAACAGTTGCATATCTTTAGGTCGATGTTTATGGTTTTAACTTATTTTAACCCCAATGGCGTTATATGTTCCTGAATTATATGTTAATATGTTCCTGAGTTGCATGTACCTAGGGGCAATACTCATAATATGAAATCACCCAATGCGTACCATTTAATCATAATATGTTCTGCTCCTCGTGCTGGACTCAAGCCTTTAGAGGTCTCTGATAAATCACATGTGAACCTTGCAGCTGATATATCATAGAGAAGTACAA
>NW_022944691.1:0-227 GCF_012274545.1 Fukomys damarensis | reverse complement strand
ACACAGTTTGATAAACGATCCTTTGCTGTCAGTGTCATGCAGATTGTTGCTATCAAAAAACTTCATTGCTTTTCATTTCTCAGATGTCCCTAGAGAAGCCCAGAAAAGGGGCAGTACAATCAGTATCTACAGCTTCTTACCTTTTTGCCGCATAATACAAGGTATGTCTTTCTTTGTGTGCATATGTGACTCTTGTTCAAAACTTTTGCAGATTACTCCGTGCAGGG
>NW_022944690.1:0-251 GCF_012274545.1 Fukomys damarensis | reverse complement strand
ATGATAGCCATTAGGTAGCACTGTTGAAATGTCACTTGGGCTTAGCCAAATTTCAAATCAGGTGCCTCATCATACTTCAACACGTTTGGAAAGCGATGTGGAAAATGGCATTTAAGGAAAGAAAGTGCTGGACTCAGACTAGGATCTAATTGTGTTTGATATTCCCTCAGTTGCACCCGGTGTGCTAACCTGTGCTGGGACATGTAGTGAAATCTCCGTACACACTTTCACAAACTTGTTGCAAGGATTGG
>NW_022944689.1:0-313 GCF_012274545.1 Fukomys damarensis | reverse complement strand
GATTAAACACCACATAGTTTCTCTTATATTAGACACTCAAAATATGAATAAAGAGCAAAATAAAAGATAAATCAGAGTAAGAGATCAAGTCAGTTTCAAAGAAAGGGGATTGAGACGTGGAGGGAGGAGAGGTGCTGTGTACACATGCCAGCTCCCCAAGAAGAATGGAATTGTTATGCAATGCAAACATGTACTAAAAACTGAAAAAAAAATGGTAGTCTGTTTTGCATAAGTTAAACATTTATGTTCATTTTTCTCCATGATATTTTTTGTGTATGCCTGTTGTCGTGACAGTTTATTAATAGCTCTTCCA
>NW_022944688.1:0-464 GCF_012274545.1 Fukomys damarensis | reverse complement strand
ATATGAAATCAAAGTAATTTAAACAGTCTCACTATGCAGTTTAGGCTGGCTTTGAACTCACTGCATAGCCCAAGCTGGCCTTGAACTCCATGATCCTCCTCCCTCAGCTACCTGAATGCTGTGATTACAGGCATGCCCCATCAACCCTGGCAAACCAAACAATATTTGAAACAAATTGAAATGAAGACACAGCATATCATAATGTATGGGATAAAGTACAAGCAGGGCCAAGAAAAAATGGAGAGCATCCTATGCCTCTGTGAAAAGTGCAGAAAGTTTCAAATATACTATTACTTCATCTTAAGGAAGTAGAAAAACAAGATGTTGAACTCAAAATTAAAATCAAGAAGCAAGAAAAATTAGTGAAACAACACAAATAACAACAGAAATATCAAAAAAATAACTGGTTTTATGAAGTGATAAATAAAATTAGTCAATCCTTAGATAAACTAAGGTATAAACTA
>NW_022944687.1:0-202 GCF_012274545.1 Fukomys damarensis | reverse complement strand
GAGCATCAAGGTCAATGGAAGGAAGGAAAGCGACCCGCGTGACAGTGCACGGAGGGTGCTGTCTGTCCCAGCCGGAGTCCAGAGAGTCGCGGTGACGTCACGGCTGCAGGACGGGACGCAGGCGCGCTAGGATATGGATAGGCGGCTGCCTCACAGGTCTAACGCCGACAGCACACGCGGGAGGGCATTTGTTCCTGGGGGC
>NW_022944686.1:0-239 GCF_012274545.1 Fukomys damarensis | reverse complement strand
TACTTCTTTGAGAAATGTCTGTTCATTTCAGATGCCCATTTTTTAATTGGGTCTTTATATTTGTTGGGCTGATACACATAATCTTTATTTTATAATTATACCACCAATTCTCAGGGTTAAAATCCTTACACAGATATTTCAAAGTTATGAGAAATAAATTGAGCAAAAGAAGCTTATGTAGTTTTAGGTAAAGTGAGCCATCAACTGACTTCCAAACTTTTTTGCCTGTGTGTGTGTAT
>NW_022944685.1:0-211 GCF_012274545.1 Fukomys damarensis | reverse complement strand
AGGCCCAAAAGGACAGGAAATACTGCTCATTTGAGAGGTGAGAAATCACTTTTCTCCCTGTGCGTAGGAGTCAGGTGTTCCCAGCAACCAGACAGAATACGTGACAAGAGGCGCAGTGCTGGGCACAGAGCCACTGTTACATCCTCTGCCCTGAGGATGGCAGTGACCCTCCCCTCACCCAACACTGCCTTGGCCCTGGGCTTCATCCTCA
>NW_022944684.1:0-854 GCF_012274545.1 Fukomys damarensis | reverse complement strand
TTTGTAGCTTTTACTGTTTTTTTTCTTTCTTTCTTTTTTTTTTTTCTTTTTGTGTGGGGATCAAACTCAGGACCTTGCACTTGCAAGACAGGTGGTGGAACCACTGAGCTAAATACCCAGCCCTGCAGCTAGTCCTCAAGGGCTACTCATTATCTTTTCTGAAATAGATTCAAAGTGGCTAAATTTCTGAAGGGACATTTGTGTGAGGCACAATCCCCATTTAGATTTAATTATTTTAATTTCAGCAACTCTATGATTTTGTCTATTTCACTGAGAAACAGTAACTTTGACTTAACCTTTTTCAGTGTTAATGAACTTTGTTTGAAGGAGCTGAAAGGAACTTGGCATTAAACCATGGCTCCAGATATGTTATTTAGTTGTCGATAATACTATTATGTGCATCTTGGGGATTTTCATGATTTTTTAAGGTTATTCATATGGTAAAAATACTTAACGTCCTAAGACTTTTTTGCCTTGTTTCATTGCATTAACATTTGTGTGATGATTGTGAGTAAAAATGCACTTTAAAATTAATAAAGTTGGTCAAAATCAAAATTACCGGCGGTCAAAATCAAAATTACCGGCAGTCAATGTGTTGTTTACCACTTTACATCACAGGGGAAAAACAATTTCATCTAGTAATGTCCTTGAAAAACCAATAAAATCATTGATTGTATCAAATCTCAACGATTTAGCTTATTTTTTCTTAAATGCTGTGTGATTAAATGGAAAGTATATAAAACACTGGCTGCATGTTGAATGTAGCGATGTATCAAGGAAAATTACTTAATCAATGATCTGAATTCCCATACAAAGCCTTGTTTTATGACACATCATTTTTACCTCAAAGGAAC
>NW_022944683.1:0-249 GCF_012274545.1 Fukomys damarensis | reverse complement strand
GCTGGGCCCTGGAGGGAGTCAGTGCAGAGGATGAAAGCACATTACATCTGTGAGGGGAAGTGCTTCAAGATAAGGCCAGAATGGCCAGGGCTATAAACCTCCCCACGGGATAAGTGGTATCACCTGCTCTCTCTAGTAAAGTCTAGAGAGACGTCAGTCACCCAGGAGGATGAGCAGATCCTCCCCATCTATCCCTTCCTGAAAAGGTCCTGGTTCTTTCCATGCACACTTGCTACATGACCTGCTTCC
>NW_022944682.1:0-216 GCF_012274545.1 Fukomys damarensis | reverse complement strand
GATATTATATAATTTATAAAGAAAATATTTCATTTATTTGTTGATCATATTTCACCCTGATTATCAGCCTGCTCCATAGTTATTATTGACTTCATTGTCACCTTTCTTTTTTCTTCTTTTGTGCTGGGGATTGAACTCAGGACCTTGCACTTGTGAGGCAGTTGGTGGCACCACTGAGCTAAATCCGCAGTCCCATTATCACTTTTTTAAAAATTT
>NW_022944681.1:0-980 GCF_012274545.1 Fukomys damarensis | reverse complement strand
CTTAATTATACAGGAAGAAGTTATTTTCCAAATGTCAAATTCCAGTGGGCCATGACTGGACCCCGACACCTAACAACTACTAGAGAGTTTGTTGTCATTGAAAGAAGATGAGATTTTTGAGGGAGAAGTGGATCTTCTCATTTGGACTAAGTTTCAATGGACTAAATTTTTTAGGGGGAAAAGGAGAGATGTGCTCCAATCTTTAGTCAAAATGGAAAGAGATAATTCCATTATTTGCCTCACTCCTCTTTTGGTGCACCTAGAGCAAAGTTTAGAAAGGGTTACTTGCAAAGAAAGAAATCCAGCAGTTGTAATTGGCTTGGGATCAACCAAATACATCTTTGGTACTCTGCCACATCACAGTTTAACTGTAGTAACCTCAAATTCCTTGTGTTAGTACATCATCTCCTCTCTGCTTTCCCTCCCTTCCTGCTTAAACAGTAGGATGATTCTATTCTTTATGCTATGATTCCGTGGAGTAGGAGAACATTTTTTAAGTGTTCGTGTTTTCAATTTGATCTTAAGCAAATGACTTAGTCTTTGAGTCCTCTTTCATTATCTCCTTTCTCTCCACAGGCTGTTTCTAATCCCATGAGACTGGCCTGGACTCAAATTGGATGGAGGTTTCTGGAAGGGTTGTGACATATCCATCATACTTGTCGCTGAACATAGAATGTGGTATGTAATAAGAGTAACAAACATTTGATGACTAAGGAGTTATTTTCTCTTTAGACAAATGTTTGGTGATATTAATGAAACTCCAACTTTCTCAGCTCAAGATGTGTTATTGCAGCTTAACTTCAAATATTTACCTAATTTACTTCTCATATAACCTGTGTGATCCCCTCCCGTGCCGGGGAGCCCAAAGGGTGGAGGGCAGGAATGAATTCAGCAGGGCTGCGTTCTGGGGTTGAGTGCATTAATAGTATCACATCCTACTGGACATCAAGCCAGGGCCACAGCAGAGCCAAGGACAGGTC
>NW_022944680.1:0-521 GCF_012274545.1 Fukomys damarensis | reverse complement strand
TAGCTTGCCCTTCCAAATGTCCCTATATGTGATATACTCGTAAGTGCAATAAGTAAATCCCATGTGTTTAAACACCAAATAGTTTCTGTAGTGTGAATAAACTCTAATAGTTCATAATTTCTCTAATGACAAAGTTGACAATGTGAAATAGGAAGAAAAGAGCTTATGGTGTAGCGAAATTGGGAATTGTAGGACATAGGGAATATGCAGAAGAAAAAAAAGGATAAAATGATAAAATTTCAAAAAAGGTTGTAAATGTGTAGGAGAGTAGGGACTGAAGGGAGAGCAAGGACAAGACCAAAACATGAGAAACAAGACGTGTCAAGTAAAGATACAAGACAACCACAATCAATATAACTGTACTGTATACCTCGAAGGGACCAATAGACTGAAGAAGGAAAAATAAATGTCCCTAACTGCACCATGCTAAGATGTGAGGGTGTTTCTCTTGGGGCAAAGGAACATTCTGGTTGGACCCTACCACCACTCTTAGCTGAAGCAGGGTCACCTGAGGAAAACAA
>NW_022944679.1:0-219 GCF_012274545.1 Fukomys damarensis | reverse complement strand
AATGGAAGGTAAGGTCTCCAAACTGTGACCCAAAGTAAACCTTTCCTCCTTTGAAGTCGGTGTCAGATTTTGCGACCTAGCATCAAGAAAATTGAATAGGACCGGAATATTTTCCAATTGAGAAAAAAATTTTCTTTTAATTTGACTCTTGTTACCAGCACTTTTAATTTCCCTTTAAGAACTCCTATTGCTTAACCCACGGGCTTCATACAATGTAAT
>NW_022944678.1:0-284 GCF_012274545.1 Fukomys damarensis | reverse complement strand
GACAGTTCTCTGACAAGGAGGCTTTGAAAGAGCTCTACCTTTTTCCTGTTCCTCTGCGGGCTGTGTTGAAATATGAGCTATTTTCAAGGCTACCATGAAGCTGAAGGGTGAGTTATTGGACTGTGTCTCAAACTTCACTATTTAGACAGAGCTTTGGTTGTTTCTCTTGAAATAATGCTTTATGGGATGCTACAAGAATTTAGTTGTTTTTCAGAGTTCTGAAAAAGCTGACTCTGAAAAAGTTTTGCGAGATTTTTCATTGTTTTGTGGAGAAAATTTTCATA
>NW_022944677.1:0-331 GCF_012274545.1 Fukomys damarensis | reverse complement strand
TAAAAGCCGGATCCATGTTAATTGGCACAAATCAATTGAGAGAGCAAGATGGCTATTGCCTGGCTCATCTGCGGGAGGGCTGTTTAGGTTGGCAGGGCCCTCATCCCAGCTGAAATCCACTGAACAAACTGCTGCCCCTTCCCTGCCAGATAGCAGTGACCCACAGTGCCTCCCAGGGCCACACATCTGAATCCTCTGTGCCACGCTGGGTAGGCTCCACTCTGCCTGGGGTGATAACCCCCATGAGCTCTAGCCGGAAGGTCCTCCTCATAGTACCCAAGAGGCACAGTTTCACCAAAGCTTATTTTGGGTTCATCTTTCCTTTCTTTTT
>NW_022944676.1:0-237 GCF_012274545.1 Fukomys damarensis | reverse complement strand
AATCTGTCAATTAAGTCTAGAAGTTTTTTGGTGGAGTTTTTTGGATCTTCAATGTAGAGCATCGTATCATCAGCAAATAATGACAGTTGAACTTCTTCCTTTCCTATCTTTATTGCTTTATTTTCCTTGTCTTGTCTAATTGCTGTGGCTAATGTTTCTAGAACTATATTGAAAAGAAGTGGTGGTAATGGGCATCCTTGTCTTGTTCCTGATTTTAACATGAAGGTTTTCAGTTTT
>NW_022944675.1:6568-6781 GCF_012274545.1 Fukomys damarensis | reverse complement strand
TGAAGCTATCGCCAAGTATACAGAGTTCTGGAGGCTTGTGTGCACTCAGAGCTGCTAGGCACATACTTAGGCCGTAAGGGCTTCACTGGTAAAAGTGCCTCACAACAGTGTTTCAACCTCTGCCAGGCAGAGACCTACAAACAAAAAGGACTACAGTTGTACTCCCCATAAGAAGTGGATTTCACTGGTAAACTCACAGAGTTGCAGCACCTT
>NW_022944675.1:0-5111 GCF_012274545.1 Fukomys damarensis | reverse complement strand
AAAGTGCGTTTCTGTTCCAACGTCAAACTGAAGCTATCCCCAAGTATACAGAGTTCTGGAGGCTTGTGTGCACTCAGAGCTGCTAGGCACATAGTTAGGCCTGAAGGGCTTCACTGGTAAAAGTGCCTCACAACAGTGTTTCAACCTCTGCCAGGCAGAGACCTACAAACAAAAAGGACTACAGTTGTACTCCCCATAATAAGTGGATTTCACTGGTAAACTCACAGAGTTGCAGCACCTTTCTCTGTGGAGTACTTCACATTCATGAAACTGACCGCTTTCGCTTTTAATGCCTAAGCGGCGAGAGAAGCTGTTTCTCAGGAAAAACTGCATTTTAAACTGCAGAAGCCCTCTGCAAAGTGCATTTGTGTGCTAACGTCAAACTGAAGCTATCCCCAAGTATAAAGAGTTCTCGAGGCTTGTGTGCACTCAGAGCTGCTAGGCACTCCCTTAGGCCTGAAGGGCTTCTCTGCTAAAAGTGCCTCACAACAGTGTTTCAATCTCTGCCAGGCAGAGACCTACAAACAAAAAGGACTACAGTTGTACTCCCCATGAGAAGTGCACTTCACTGGTAAACTCACAGAGTTGCAGCACCTTTCTCTGTGGAGTACTTCGCATTCATGAAACTGACCACTTTCGCTTTAAAAGGCTAAGTGGCGAGAGAAGCTGTTTCTCGGGAAAAACTGCATTTTAAACCACAGAAGCCCTCTGCAAAGTGCATTTGTGTGCTAACGTCAAACTGAAGCTATCCCCAAGTATACAGTGTTCTGGAGGCTTGTGTGCACTCAGAGCTGCTAGGCACTCCCTTAGGCCTGAAAGGCTTCTCTGCTAAAAGGGCCTCACAACAGTGTTTCAATCTCTGCATGCAGAGACCTACAAACAAAAAGGACTACAGTTGTACTCCCCCTAAGAAGTGGACTTCACTGGTAAACCCACAGAGTTGCAGCACCTTTCTCTGTGGAGTACTTCACATTCATGAAACTGACCGCTTTCGCTTTAAACGGCTAAGCGGCAAGAGAAGCTGTTTCCCTTGGAACACAGCACTTTAAACCGCAGACGTCCTCTGCAAAGTGTGTTTGTGTTCTAACGTCGAACGGAACTTTTAACCAAGTATACAGAGTTCTGGAGGCTTGTGTGCACTCAGAGCTGCTAGGCACTTGCTTAGGCCTGAAGGACTTCGCTGCTAAAAGTGCCTCACAAAAGTGTTTCAATCTCTGCGAGGCAGAGACCTACAAACAAAAAGGACTACAGCGGTGCTCTCCATAAGAATTGGACTTCACTGGTAAACTCACAGAGTTGCAGCACCTTTCTCTGTGGGGTACTTCACATTCATGAAACTGAACGCTTTCGCTTTCAACGGCTAAGCAGCGAGAGATGCTGTTTCCCGGGGAAAACTGTACTTTAAACCTGAGAAGCCCTCTGCAAAGTTCGTTTGTGTTCTAACGTAAAACTGAAGCTATCCCCAAGTATACAGAGTTCTGGAGGCTTGTGTGCACTCAGAGCTGCTAGGCACTCCCTTAGACCTGAAGGGCTTCTCTGCTAAAAGTGCCTCGCAACAGTGTTTCAATCTCTGCGACGCAGAGACCTACAAACAAAAAGGACTACAGTGGTACTCCCCATAAGAAGTGGACTTCACTGGTAAACTCACAGAGTTGCAGCACCTTTCTCTGTGGAGTACTTCACATTCTTGAAACTGACCGCTTTCGCTTTAAACGGCTAAGCGCCAAGAGAAGCTGTTTCCCTGAGAAAACAGCAGTTTAAACCGCAGAAGCCCTCTGCAAAGTGCGTTTGTGTTCTAACGTCAAACTGAAGCTTTCCCCAAGTATACAGAGTTCTGGAGGCTTGTGTGCACTCAGAGCTGCTGGGCACTCTCTTAGGCCTGAAGGGCTTCTCTGCGAAAAGTGCTTCACAACATTGTTTCAATCTCTGCCAGGCAGAGACCTACATACAAAAAGGACTACAGTTGTACTCCCCATAAAAAGTGGACTTCACTAGTAAACTCACAGAGTTGCAGCACCTTTCTCTGTGGAGCACTTCACATTCATGAAACTGACCTCTTTCACTTTAAATGGCGAAGTGGCAAGAGAAGCTGTATCCCGGGGAAAACTGCACTTTCAACCGCAGAGGCCCTCTTGCGTTTGTGTTCTAACGTCAAACTGAAGCTATCCCCAAGTATACAGAGTTCTGGAGGCTTGTGTGCACTCAGAGCTGCTAGGCACTTCCTTAGGCCTGAAGGGCTTCTCTGCTAAAAGTGCCTCACAACAGTGTTTCAATCTCCGCCATGCAGAGACCTACAAACAAAAAGGACTACAGTTGTACTCGCATAAGAAGTGGACTTCACTGGTAAACTCACAGAGTTGCAGCACCTTTCTCTGTGGAGTACTTCACATTCATGAAACTGACCGCTTTCGCTTTAAATGGCTAAGCGGCAAGAGAAGCTGTTTCCCTTGGAAAACAGCACTTTAAACCGCAGAAGTCCTCTGCAAAGTGTGTTTGTGTTCTAACGTCGAACTGAACCTATCCCCATGGATAGAGAGTTCTGGAAGCTTGTGTGCACTAAGAGCTGCTAGGCACTTGCTTAGGCCTGAAGGGCTTCTCTGCTAAAAGTGCCTCACAACAGTGGTTCAATCTCTGCCAGGCAGAGACCTACAAACCAAAAGGACTACAGTTCTACTTCCCATAAGAAGTGGATTTCACTGGTAAACTCACAGAGTTGCAGCACCTTTCTCTTTGGAGTACGTCACACTCATGAAGTTGACCGCTTTCACTTTAAACGGCTAAACTCGAGAGAAGCTGTTTCTCGGGAAAAACTGCATTTCAAACCGCAGAAGCCCTCTGCAAAGTGCGTTTGTGTTCTAACGTCAAACTGAAGCTATCCCCAAGTATACAGAGTTCTGGAGGCTTGTGTGCACTCACAGCTGCTAGGCACTCCCTTAGGCCTGAAGGGCTTCTCTGCTAAAAGTGCCTCACAACAGTGTTTCAATCTCTGCAGGCAGAGACCTATAAACAAAAAGGACTACAGTTCTACTCCACATAAGAAGTGGAATTCACTGGTAAACTCACAGAGTTGCAGCACCTTTCTCTGTGGAGTACTTCACATTCATGAAACTGACCACTTTCGCTTTAAACGGCTAAGAGGTGAGAGAAGCTGTTTCCCAAGGAACACTGCACTTTAAACCGCAGACGTCCTCTGCAAAGTGCATTTGTGTTCTAACGTCAAACTGAAGTTACCCCAAGAATACAGAGTTCGGGAGGCTTGTGTGCACTCAGATCTGCTAGGCACTCCCTTAGGCCTGAATGGCTTCTCTGCTAAAAGTGCCTCGCAACAGTGTTTCAATCTCTGCGAGGTAGAGACCTACAAACAAAAAGGACTACAGTTGTAGTCCCCATAAGAAGTGGACTTCACTGGTAAACTCACAGAGTTGCAGCACCTTTCTCTGTGGAGTACTTCACTTTAATGAAACTGAACGCTTTCGCTTTAAATGGCTAAGCGGCAAGAGAAGGTGTTTCCCGGGGAAAACCGCACTGTAAACTGCAGAAGCCCTCGGCAAAGTGCATTTGTGTTCTAACGTCAAACTGAGCCTATCCCCAATTATACAGAGTTCTGGGGGCTTGTGTGCACTCAGAGCTGCCAGGCACTCCCTTATTCCTGAAGGGCTTCTCTGCTAAAAGTGCCTCACAACAGTGTTTCAATCTCTGTCAGGCAGAGACCTACAAACTAAAAGGACTAGAGTTTTACTCCCCATAATAAGTGGACTTCACTGGTAAACTCACAGAGTTGCAGCACATTTCCCTGTGGAGTACTTCACATTCATGAAACTGACCGCTTTCGCTTTAAACAGCTAAGCGGCGAGAGAAGCTGTTTCCCGGGGAAAACTGCACTTTAAACTGCAGAAGCCCTCTGCAAAGTGCGTTTGTGTTCTAACGTCAAACTGAAGCTATCCCCAAGTATACAGAGTTCTGGAGGCTTGTGTGCACTCAGAGCTGCTAGGTACTCTCTTAGGTCTGAAGGGCTTCTCTGCTAAAAGTGCCTCTAAGCAGTGTTTCAATCTCTGCGAGGCAGAGACCTACAAAGAAAAAGGACTACAGTTGTACTCCCCAGAAGAAGTGGACTTCACTGGTAAACTCACAGAGTTGCAGCAACTTTGTCTGTGGAGTACTTCACAGTCATGAACCTGATCACTTTTGCTTTAAATGGCTAAGCGGTGAGAGAAGTTGTTTCCCTTGGAAAACAGCACTTTAAACCGCAGAAGTCATCTGCAAAGTGCGTTTGTGTTCTAACCTCAAACTTAACCTATCCCCAAGTATACAGAGTTCTGGAGGCTTGTGTGCACTCAGACCTGCTAGGCACTCACTTAGGCCTGAAGGGCTTCACTGCTAAAAGTGCCTCACAACAGTGTTTCAACCTCTGTAGGCAGAGACCTACAAACAAAAAGGACTACAGTTGTACTCCCCATAAGAAGTGGATTTCACTGGTAAACTCACAGAGTTGCAGCAACTTTCTCTGTGGAGTACTTCACATTACTGAAACTGACCTCTTTCGCTTTAAACGGGTAGGTTCACCTTTCTCTGTGGAGTACGTCACATTCATGAAACTGACCGCTTTCACTTTAAACGGCTAAGCTGGAGAGAAGCTGTTTCTCGGGAAAAACTGCATTTTAAACCGCAGAAGTCCTCTGCAAAGTGCGTTTGAGTTCTAACGTCAAACTGAAGCTATCCCCAAGTATACAGAGTTCTGGAGGCTTGTGTGCACTCAGAACTGCTGGGCACTCACTTAGGCCTGAAGGGCTTCTCTGCTAAAAGTGCCACACAAAGTGTTTCAATCTCTGCCAGGGAGAGACCTACAAACAAAAAGGACTACAGTTGTACTTCCCAGAAGAAGTGGATATCACTGGTCAACTCAGAGTCGCAGAACCTTTCTCTGTGGAGTACTTCACATTCATGAAACTGAACGCTTTTGCTTTCATCGGCGAAGATCGAGAGATGCTGTTTTTCGGAAAAACTGCATTTTAAACCACAGAAGCCCTCTGCAAAGTGCGTTTGTGTAATAAAGTCAAACTGAAGCTATCCCCAACTATACAGAGTTCTGGAGGCTTGTGTGCACTCAGAGC